>NC_140167.1:117069660-117186701 GCF_963971535.1 Notolepis coatsorum
ATTGACTGTAGAACGGGAGCTCTCTCTCGCTCTCTCTCTCTCTCTCTCGCTCTCTCTTGCTATATGTTAACTGTATCATGCCCAGCCTCGGGCAGCGCTATTATTTAAGAATATGTTGACAGTAAAAAAAAAGGGGGGGCTCGCGTTTAAATCTCGCACAGGGCCATTTCTCCCAGGCGGCCCTGGCTATACCATCACCTGACTCTGTCCTGCAGTAAGCCCTACATGTACCAGCACCTGACTCTGTCCTGCAGTTTGTCTTTTGCAGCATGCTAGCTTTACTGTCGGTACTCTGATTGCTGTTGTCTTCCTGTTTTTTGATCCTATGCTTGTTCCTTGGACTCTGATTCTTGCCTGGTCACTGTCAGTTTTTGTTTGGTTTGCTGACTGATCTCCTGTGTTTTGACCCCTGCCTGCTTGTGGACTATTCAGTATTATTAAACCTCTGAACTTTGAAATTGCACTGGACTATTTCTGTGTCATGCTTTTGGGTTCTCTCTTGTTCTGAGTCAGTAGTTTTACAATTTTAGTGGTTCAAAAACATCCACAACTGTGAAACTGTATGTATCACCTGCTAGCAGAACAAGGAATGTTCCGGCTTCGAGGAGGACTGTTCCGGCTTAGACATGGGTGGTCGCATTTTACGCAGCTCCCGGCTTAACCAACGCAACCAACGTAACAGAACAACAACAAAATATTTTGCGCATTTTCTACTTTCCTTCCTGTGGATTATGGACTTGTACCTGAAGTCACCACTTAAACAACAACTCCAGACAGAAGTGGAAAGTAGCGAAAACGTAAAACAGCAGTCCCATTGTGACTTCTATTTGTTAACGGGCTTGGAGAGGAAGCATCCAGCCTTCGGAACCACGGCTATCCACACAGTACTTACAGTGAATCCGGAACGCAAGAACTTACCCCCGACAGGCAAGTTTGATAGGAAATCAATGTTTCTATTATATTTGCTCATGTCGGGTGACATACACCAGAACCCGGGTACCGTCATGACACGGATCCAGAGACGACAGTTAGGTCTGTGGACCCAGGAAGCGGCGGCTAGCATCGCTAGTACAACAGGACAACTGCTACCTACACAGACGGCGGCGGCTGGCGACACGATCAACATTCCTCCACTACCACCTCTACAAAAGAACCCATGAGAGGCCACAGCGAGAAGGAATGAACCAGGGTTCACAATCGTGGCGCCCTGCACGTCGCGGGACCAAAACAGCGAGGCATCGCCCGATGGCCGGCGAGCTAGCCGGCGAGCTAACGTGGCTAACATCAATGGACAAGGACCCAGGAAGCTAACGGGACTAACAACAATGGACATAGGACCCCATCCCCCCCTTCCCATCTACCGCCACCCGGTCAACCAGACACCACAGAACAGAAAACAGACAATCAACACCTTGAACTCGACGACATAAACCAGATAAAGAACACAATTGGACTCCACATATTCCACCTTAACACTAACAGCCTGAGACCTAAACTGGCTGAAATCAGGCAATTGTTTATGACCGGTAAGGCGTGTTTCACAGAAACTAAACTAGATTCATCTGTACAGGATCCAGAGATTGAAATAAAAAACTATTCAATAGTCAGGAGGGATAGGAATCAGTATGGAGGTGGTGTCTGTGTATATTCACAAAGATACCAAATTCATCAACCGTACTGACCTTAACCATGACGAAATTGAAACTGTTTGGATTGAAATCTTATTCGAAAGGGCAAAATCAGTACTAGTAGGCACAATCTATAGACCGTCAGAACAGAGTGGCTTCTATGACACACTTGATGGGTGTTTAGCTGGGGTGGAGGGTGTAGAAAAGATTCTTATTGGGGACTGGAACACGGATATGCTATGTAAAGCAGCACCCGTCTTCAAGGCCTTCAGTAGGTTTTGTGATCTGCACGGTTTCAGCCAGCTAATCACCCAGCCCACAAGGGTATGTGATTAAACACAAACCACCATTGACCTCATTCTGACCTCTAACAAGTCCATGATCTCCAACAAAGGGGTGATAGCATGCGGGTTAAGTGATCATATGATTTTCTGTACCCGCAAAAAGCTAAAACAAAAGGCCGGCTGTCACAAAACAGTCACATCTAGGGACCTCAAAACCTACTCTAGAGAGGCCTTTAACCAAGAACTGGAGAGCATGGACTGGTCAGATGAGCTCAGTGGTACACTGGTTGAAGAAACATGGCTTGGATTCAAAACCAAATTCACAACAATACTTAACAACATGGCACCCCTAAGAACCACCAGGGTTAAAAATCACGCTGAGCCATGGATGCACACTGAAATACTGACCGCTATGAAAACCAGAGACAGAAAATGCTCTGAACTTCATAAAAGTCAGACAAAGCTTACCAAAAGCTCAAACAGTGAACTCCAAGCCCACGTGGTTGAACTAAAAACTAAAAGAGACAGACTAAGAAATTACGTAAACACCATGATCAAAACCGCAAAAAAATATTTCATCAATGACAAAACGGAGGAAAACAAAAACAAACCCGCAAACTTTGGAATTTACTCAACAACCAACTAGGCTGCAGCAAAAAACTAAAAACCAGATTTACAAACAAAAAACATAAAGACAGAAAACACTCTCATCACAGACAAACTGGATGTGGCCAAATACCTAAACATATTCTTTACAAACATAGCCACAACACTGGTTCTGTATCGTTAAGGGGCTTAGCTTGGCATCACCTTCTGCACTATCTCGCGTACGTGCACGCGTACTGAATAAATTCCACAAATGTACCTCTAATACCAGTATTAGTCTGACCACACCCCTCATCAGCTTACCTTCATAAGCAGGTGTGTGGTCACCTGCTCTCCTCCTTCTCGCTTTCACCACAAGGAAAGTGCCTCGGTAGTACCCCACTTGACGTGTTGTTAGTTGAAAAGAGTTGTGACTGGTTTACATTGTGCTTAACCTTTTCTTCTCTCACTTGTTGTATAAGAAAAGGTTTGGGTCATAATGTATTCCGCGGAGAGTAGACCCGCTAGACCTACTCTTCACCACCGGTTCTCCATTCCCGCCTCCGTCGTGCGCCTCGGTGCTGGGCTGTTGCCACTCTCGTGGTTGCCGACCCAGCCCGGGAGACTGCCGGTGGATAGTTTTCCTCACCGACGAGCCGAGGGTTCGGTGCCGTCGCTCCGGCGATGGCCTGATCTCGACTCTGGTTCCTCTGGTTCTGGGGAATCGCCCGTTGATGAACGGGGGATTGTCTTGGAGCCGGAGGATTTGCGACGAAAACTTTTTGCGTCTGCTCGCTCGCGTCGCAAGATGGTGGCGTGCAGACGCGAACGGCCTGGGTTTGGGGAATTGCTGGAGACCAGCGAGGACGCGTCCGACTCTGGATTTCTGATGGAAACTGAAGACTTCATGGAGGAGGCGGACGGGTTCTTGTATGATGGTCCCGTGGAGGGGAGTATCCCTCCTCCGGAGACCCCGGAGGGGGGAGAAATGGCTCCATGGGGCGCCTTGTTCGAGGATGTCGAGGAACCACCTTGGCCTCATCAGCAGGATGCCCTACTGTCAGCCGCATCGGATTGTGGCTCCTTGACCAGTCGCAGCCTGCTGTATGCGAGGGATGCGGGGTCGGTGGAGGAGGGTTCGCAGGGGGAACTGCGGGCCTTGTTTCCCGAGCTCATGGCGGTAGCCGCCACCGCAAACGGTGTGCCGCTGCCGCTGCCATTGCCTGCACCTGTCCCTGATGACCTCATAGGCCATCCCTGGCAGCGTCCCCCAGTGAGAGGGGTGGACGTTGTCTACCCATTTTTCCCATCGATGGGGGCCTATGTTCGTCGGGGTCAGGCGGTGTCCAACATCATGGGACTAACTCCCGCCTACGTACCAGTTACGCGGGTGTCGGGGTTAGTCAAAGGTATGGGGGAGGGCGTACCTCGGCTTGACAATCCGATGTCCGGATATGGTGTGGGAACCCCTATGCAAGCCGGTCCTCCAGGGGAAGTCGGCTAGGCGATTGGCTTATTGGGGTGACCAGTCATTCATCGCTGGTACACAGTCGCTGGCTGCGGCGTCTAACATCGCCCACCTGGCTAGATTTGTATCGGGGATAATGACAAGCGGCACGGATCTGAACGAGGTAAAATGCGATCAGATCACCCAGGCTGCGGGAGCTGTTCTGCACCTTTCCCAGGTGCTGGCCATAGCCATGGGGAAAGTGCGCGCCCTGGCCACCCTGGGCCAGCGTCACCTTTGGCTGGAGCAGGCCCGTGTGCCAGAGAAGAAGAGAGCCCCTCTTCTGACGGCCGCCCTCTCCGACGCTGGCCTGTTCGGGAAGGCCCTGCAATTGATGACCTCAACATGCAGAGAAATGGCAGAGGAGAGATCCGTCCTTCAACCCCATTTTCCGCCTCCCGTCCTTGCCGGTGGGGGCAGAAGGCTTCCGCGACGTCGAGCTGTCTCCGTCGCCGCTACCACTACCTCCACCGCCGCTGCTGGCCCTGCCAAGAGGGCCAGGGGACGAAACGGCGCTTCGGCCACCGCCGGCCCATCCCAGACCGGAGGAGACGGTAGGGAACGTCGTGTCCAGCAGACTGTAACCTATCGTCCCTCCGGGGCTCCCCGGGGTGGCAAGACTCGAGCGGCGCGAGGTGGCAGACGCCGTTAGGAGTGACTTTTTCCCCTTTGTGTCCCCTCCTCTACACCCTTCCCGGCCCCTCTGTGATTTTGTGCCTTACACTTTTTTAATTAATAAAAAAAGTTCCCCGATATAAGGGGGACTGTGTTTGGCCGAACAAACTATGTGTTTCTTCATACAAATCATATGGTGGGGTTGTGTATATATGAATCTACCCTGTTACGTTGGGGGGTGAGTTGTGTTGTGTTACGGGTTTTAAGCAAGGTCTGCAACTTACACTCGGTAATAGGTTCTATTAGCTTGATGCTCCACATGCAATTAGAACTGGTGTTATTCCATTGCTTTAACTAAGTATATGTGTTTTCACAACGCTGTGTTGTTAGTTGCAGTAATGCTCGTACGCACATTTTTCATGGCCTAGCCATTACTCTCGTTCAGCGTTCTTCCTATGTATGACATAGGCAATGGGTATGGGATTCACGCACAGGCGACTTGTGTTTTGTTGTAAACCCTTTTTTACACTTTTGTGGGTAGCAGGCATTGTATTAGCTTATGCTATGCTTTGTTCTACCGGAGGTTTTCAAGATGGCTACGGTTGTTTTCTGTGTGTAGGGATAAAAGGTGTGTTTTCGGGAGGGGGTGTCGAATAAACCCCTCCTTTTTCCCACTTGATTGGTTTAGAGGATTTGTTGATCTTTTCTGCTGAGCCAGTCAGGGCCAAGCCAGTGCTTGACAGGGGGGGGGGGGGGGGGGGGGGGTATTCTACCGACTCCTGTTATGACAGGATCCGGTGGGTTTCCCCGCCCGTTGTAGCGTTGTTGCTATGGCGACGCCTTCCATGAGCTGGTGTCTTAAAGATGTCGAGGTTGGGCGCAGGACTTACAGCCTGCTGCGCCCGTTTATGTGTCAAACTTGAGTCTGTTGGTCACGTGTCTCACAGTTACATATCTTTTTCTTGACCGTGGTCTCATGTGGGAAGGTGTTTTCTGGGGGTGTCTGGTCTTACACTCTGATTAAAAGGAGTGACTGGATTAAAATCATGTGAAAAACAGGGTTTTTACTCCCAGCTGTGCAGTTGGGTCATACGGGTGATGCCTTTTCTTTATTTTATAAAGAGTTGAATGTGTCTTGATGGATATGAAATGAGGGTCCCTGATGGAAACAAGACTAACGTCTTTCTCAGGTCTGCCTCCCCTTATCTTTTTGTATGTATTCCTGTACTGCAGTCTGTTGGGTAAATGTTTTCATTCATTCATTCATGGAGTTGATTGCATCTCGCCCCTCTTGTCGTTCCCTGGGCGTCT
Source organism: Notolepis coatsorum (assembly GCF_963971535.1). NCBI lineage: Eukaryota > Metazoa > Chordata > Actinopteri > Aulopiformes > Paralepididae > Notolepis > Notolepis coatsorum. The sequence goes on from NC_140167.1 coordinate 117,075,591, forward strand.
TGGGGATTCAATATGGTGGTCTAAACGACCTATTGTTGATGTGGGTATGTCAGAACGCACACATAGTGCTGGCTCAGGATGCGCTTTGGGCCGTTGCTGACTGGCGCGCCTCGTTTGCTTTGGTAAAACAGCGTTTTTATGGAGCAATTGGGATGGGGTTTTTTTCCTCTTCCGACATCCTGTGTGTTGTCGATGGGTTCCCGTTCATGTCAGGGGATGATGACGGAATGGGTCTGGACATATGGGGAAGGGTCTCACGCCCTAGGGGTGGGCCGCCGTACGCGGTTCATACCGATCAAACGCGCATATCTGCCCCTTCTCCTGGGGTTGGCAGGTCGGCGTGATTAGGGCACGGGACTGGTTCTGGTCGCGCTGGTCCAGATCAGTGCACCCGTTGTCCGCTGGGGATGCAGATCTGCTGTTCTGGTACCCTGAGGGACTTGGGGTTTTTTCAGGGGGAAAAATGCTAGGTCGATCCGGGTGTCACAGGGTTGAGCGTTATGGGACCCTTGTTGGGTGCGTTGTATTCTGCACTGTCGTAATGGCTTACGGCCGTGCCGACCTGTACGCGTCCGATCTCGTCGGATCTCGGCCGCTGTACGGGTTGGTCTTGGTTGGTACTTGGTTGGGTGACCTCCTGGGAATACCGAGTGCGGGGTGCTGGGGCTGGTCTTCCATATTACGCTCTTCTCTTGCGTTTTGGCGCTGAGGAGCCTGTTGGGTGGGGTTAACCTCCTTTGGGATCCTGTGCTCCCCGTATCACCGGGCCCGGTCCGGGGTGATGCTCGTTGACCTGTAGGCCCGGGATAGCCCTGTTGGGAACCGGAATGCGGGCTGCGGCAGTGCCGCAGGTGTGTTTCGGGGTTCTTTCCTGAGGGGTTATGGGACCAACCATTGCATGGGGTGATGTCTGGGTGGTTGGTTCTCTGGTGTGTTGCTGCAGTGTCAACTCCCGGTTCTCCGGTTGAGGGTGCCCCTGCACGTCCATGACGTCTGCCGATCGTATGGGCTTTTCTGTGGGCAGCTGTCAGGGGTCGAGTGGTCTACGGATCCCACTTCTGATGTGCTGTTTGAAAGCTTGGTTATGCGACAACGCCAGCATACGCCCCTTCCGCCGGGACGGCTGTTCAGCTGTCCTTTCTGGCGCCTGCCTCGTCCGCAGTTTTTCCAGGCTTGGGTTGACAGCCTGTTGCCTGGTCTTTCCCCGGTGCGCTGCCTGCTTCCGTTGGTTACCTCTTGTGTGTTAACCGTGCTGTCTGCCTGTTGCAGGGCTTGTGTTCCAGGCGGTGTGCTGTTGGGGAGGACAGGGCCCGCTCGGCTGGGGGCCCCTTGTCCGGATACGCTGGCGATGTGGGGGGCGGGGTCACTGGGTGCCCCCCTGGTGGGGTCTTGATGCTGGCATCATGGACTTCTCCGGGCCCCCATTCCAGGGAGCCCGGTCCTTTGGTGGATCTGGGTCTTCCTTCGCGCTCCGCTGCTACGGCCTTGCCACGGGGTTGGGTTTGCTCTTGACCCCGTGATTCTGGGGGCAGTAATGAGGTTGTTCCTACTTTCGTTCCCGGGTGGCATGCGGGTTGTGCGTGTGTGTAGTCGTGGGGTCAAGCCACGGTCTGCTCACCCTGTGCGTTGAGTTGCTTGAGTGCCTCTTCGCACGGTCGGGTCCGTCGCCTTCCCGTGAAGCCCCTAATAGGGGGGCTACCCGCCATTAGGGGGGGTCGGGGGGGCTCGGCCCTCCCTGTTCTGATGGTTGTGGGGGGCTGTCAGCGGGGTGTATTTGTCAGCCAGCGGCTCCGCTTGGCCTCCCTTGTGCAGAAGGTGATGCCAAGCTAAGCCCCTTAACGATACAGAATGTTAGGTTATGACTATAACCAAGTTCTGTTAGTTAGGGGCGACGCTTGGCATCAGACGGCCGCTGCAGCCCTTGACCTCACCTTGTGGTGAAAGCTTGGGAAGGAGGAGAGCAGGTGACCACACACCTGCTTATGAAGGTAAGCTGATGAGGGGTGTGGTCAGACTAATACTGGTATTAGAGGTACATTTGTGGAATTTATTCAGTACGCGTGCACGTACGCGAGATAGTGCAGAAGGTGATGCCAAGCGTCGCCCCTAACTAACAGAACTTGGTTATAGTCATAACCTAACGTTAATAAACTACCCTCCCACTCAGGGCATTATGGGGTAGAACACATAGTAGCATACTACAAAAACCTAGGGGTCCGCAAAGACGACTTCAAACTGGAAATGGTAACAACAGATGAGGTACTCAAAAAACTGAGCGCCCTCCAACCTAACAAGGCCACTGGCCATGACAACATCCCCTCCAAATTCCTCAGAGACTCAGCAGCCGCCATCACCCCAGTCATCACACACATAATAAACCTCTCCATAAAACACTTCAAAACTTCAAAATTGCGGGCGGCTACGTGGTGCAGTGGGCAAGGCGCTCGCCACAAATACTGGAGACGCTGGGTTCGCCTGTTCGAGCCCAGCTCTCCACATTACTTTCAGTTTAGCTGGTCGTCCGTACTAATACACATTGGCCGTATTAGGGGGAGGGAAACTGAAGGGTGGGGATCGGGCGTTGTGGACAGCGACTCCTACAGGTCGGTTGGTGCGCCTGCGCAGTAGAATCAGGAAGCGACGGGGGCGGCGCCCCTCCAAAGCGCAGACCCCTGACACTGAGAGATCGAGCCGCGCAGGTGAAAAGATGCGACGGCTGTTACCTCGAGTATCGGAGGGGACTCGTGCTATGTATGACTTAGTCCACATTGCAGTCGGCTTGTGGGAGGCATGAAACAGTGTTCGAGACAGGGGAGGGTTGAATTGGATGATACGAAAATTGGGATGGGAGAAAAATAGAAAATGGGAGAAAAAAGTGGATCAACATTTTTTTTATTCAAAATTGCGAGAGTGACCCCCCTGCACAAAAAGGGCAGCAAATTAGACCCAGGCAACTACCGCCCTGTTTCTATTCTTACCTCCATCTCGAAAGTCATGGAAAAGATTGTCTACGAACAGGTCAAAAAGTACCTAGCGGAAAAAAATTAAATCTATGAATTCCAATCTGGCTTCAGAACATCCCACTCCACTGACACATGCCTTCTCTATTTGAACGACCACATCAAACAAGAGGTGGACGTGGGCAAATACTGCGGCATGGTCATGCTGGACCTACAAAAGGCCTTCGACACTGTCAATCATTCCATTCTGATTGACAAACTAAAAGCAATTGGTTTTGATATTTGAATTGGTCTATCAGTGAGCTGGATGCAATCCTACCTTGAGGGGAGAGAACAGATGGTGGAGGTAAACAGTACCCTATCCCCCCCCCCCTCACAGTGAGCTGTGGTGTTCCACAAGGAAGCATACTAGGACCGCTACTGTTCCTAATTTATGCAAATGACATGTCATCAGCTTGTGACTGCAACTTGTTCTTGTTCGCGGACGACTCAGCTCTGCTGGTCTCTGACTCGCCGTCGAATAAAGACTTACTTCTTCAACCATTATCTGAAATGATGATAAAAAAAATAAAAAAAATAAAAAATAAATATATATATATATATATATCTAACCCTGACTAACCTTACTGTCAAGCACTTGTCCTAATAAACTAAACTACACTGTAACACGCAACACTTTGATAAACATTGTTACTCAGCTGATAGAGTTGTACCCTTCTTGCTGTCTTGTCGTACAGAACTTGTAAGTCGCTTTGGATAAAAGCGTCAGCTAAATGACTAAATGTAAATGTAAGTTACAGGTTGAAAAAACCCTCAGCTCGGCAGAATCTGCACCTGGCTCGCTGATAACAAACTATCATTACACCTGGGTAAAACAGAGTACATTTCTTCGGATCAAATAACAAACTCAGCAAGACCGACAGCTTCTCAGTTACAGTGGGTGACAATATTGTCACAAGGAAAGATGAAATTACATACCTAGGTTCTATCCTAGAGGCAAATCTTTCCTGTGACAAAATGGCATCCAATGTAATAAAAAAAGTCAACCAACGAACTCGATTCTTGTACCGGATCTCCTCTCTGGTAAACAAGAATACCCTAAAGACTCTGCCAGGAGCACTCATTCAAGGGTACTACGACTATGCTTGCACCTCATGGTACCAAAGCACCTCAAAGGCGCTAAAAACAAGATTACAAACATCACAAAACAAACGGGTCAGACTACTACTTGACCTTACTCCTAGAACCCACCTCACCCCTGCCCACTTTGACTACCTAGGATGGCTTAGAGTAGACGACAGAGTACAGCAACTTGCAATGGGCCTGGTCTACAAGATACACTACACGACTAAGGTACCCATGTACATGTCAAAATACTTCCCAAAGGTCAGTGAATACCACAACCACAACACCAGAGGGAGCTCCACAAATCATGTTAAACCCAGATTCGGCTCAAACAAGGGACTAAACACGTTTCGCAATTATGCCACATCAATGTGGAACGCCCTACCCAAAGCTGTAAAGGAATGTGAATCACTACCCACTTTCAAAACCACTCTCAAAGAGCACCTACGGGAGACTGCAATTCGAAACTGGCCCCTGTAAATGTACAGTAAATGTCCTAACCCAATAATACACAAGACCCTCTTCTTGGGACCAAGTAAGGTTTCGTCGATATTCCAATGTACAGTCTTGCTTGTACAGTTGTACAGTTTCCTCTATTTTCGTTTCCATCATAGCGGATGCATGCACCCTATGCAACTAGTTGTCATGAAAAGTTTAGAGAAATTGCGTAATATTGAGTGTTTACCAGAGATTTGCTTACCCCTGGAATCTTCGCGGCATGTTCCAACGACACGTCGGGTCTATCCTGATGTTTCCTCGTCTTGTGGCAGCAGATCGAGGGACAGCGTGCAAGGTTTGGCTATCGAGCCGGCTCGTACACAGGTAGGCCCTGTGTCATCAGGCATTAATGCTAGTGTTAGTAATGCTGGTTGTTTTGTTACACAACCGAGTTGTGTGTCGGCGCCAGGGGCGGGATGTTTTGGTGAACGTTCCCCTGAAGTGGACGTTTTCCAAGCGATCCTGGAGCGCGCTGCTAACACTAATGCTATAATGCTGGGTCACTGTTCCGTGGGATGTTGCCGCTTTTCCCTCCTCTTAACCGGTTCATGGATGAAGGTCAGTCGGTAGCTAATGTGGAGGGTTTTGCTGAGTCCTATTTACCCTTTTTATGGGTGAATGGTTTGACAACAGGGTGCAGGGCGGGTGTGCCGTGGCTAGGTAGCCAGGTAGCATCGATCCTGTGCCCCGGCGGGGTTGAACGGTGTCCCACCCGGAAGCCGACGCTTGAGAGCGAGTCGGCCCGGCGGGTGGCAGTATGGACTGATGAGAGTTATACTGCTACAGGATGGAATTTAGCGGCGACCAGTGTTGTGGCTCAGCTGACTGTTTTTCTCTCCACATTAGCATTGGGTAGTGGGGCTACAGGACCAGCCGTTGCTGAAAACATTTTGCATGTTTTTGGTGTTATAGAGATCTTGAATCAGTTGCAAGCTATAACTGCGGGGAGGATTAGGATGCTATCAACACTTGTTAATAGGCATTTCTGGTTGGAGCAATCTCCTCTTGGGGAAGAAGAAACGTTTTCTCTCCTCACGGCTCCTTTTTCCACAGAGGGGCTCTTTGGTCATTCTGCGGAGATGCAGGCGGTTGTTGATCTAGGTTCCACACCGCCTCACGCTATGCAGCCAGAGGTTGGAGCACGGCCTCGTCAGCGACTGTGGCGAGGCCCTCGACAGACGGCCATGTTTCCCCCGCCAGAGGTACCCTGGGCGGAGAGTCAACAGGGGTCCACAAGGCCGACAGCCTTGGCGGCCGTGGGATCGGCCATGTTGGATGTACTCGGCTTGTAATATACAAGCCGTCGCCATTCTGCCGTGAACAGCCCACTCCCCGATCACTTTTTTCCCTGTCACCAGCGGAAGAGGGGCTCTGATCGTTTTCCTTTGACTGCGGGCCGCAAACCTTCTTTGAAGCGCATGCAGCCCCACGTTTCGCTTCTCATGGGGACAGGGGCTGACACCCAGTTGATGGCTGAGCCTGGGTCTGTCCGTGAGAATGTTGTGCTGTCACGTGGCTCCCGCGCCACACGTTGTGTGATTGGTGAGCCTGGTGTTACGGCTGCCACTATTTACAGTGGTCAGCAGGGGGACTCGAGGCCTCCTCGTATGAATGCTCAGCACGGGTTACCCCGACCTCGCCATCGCCAGGCGGGGTATCGCGTTGATGTCTCCCACTCCCGCGAGATCGGCAGTGGTCTGCAAAGAAGAGGCGAACGTGATTTGGGTGGTAGCAATATCACTGCAGGGCTACGGTGTGTAGGAACCCATGGGGTCCTCACACCTTGCATGTCTAGCTGCGGAACAACTCCTCAGCATGCTCTAGACGGGTGTTTAGTGGGGGAGCGTGTGTCAACTAGTTTGATGGCAGCTTCTCCCGTATCAAACCGGCCCTTTCTGTCGGGGTCTCCCCTTGGGTGCGACCGCCCTGTCCGCTTTGGCGGGTTCAGAGGCTACGCACAGCGAGAGGGACCGGGCCACCTATCTGCTGTTTCTTGGGGCCCAGCGTCTGTTGACGGCGGGTGCACTCTGGGATTATTATCACATATGGCGACAAGAATGCCGTTTGGTGTGATGGATGGAGAGAATGTTGAGGCTGGGGCTTGTTTTGCAGTTTGCACGACCCCACCCTCCGTTCTCAGGTTTGGTGCAGACCCTATTGTCAGGGTCAGCAGCAGTGACAGCTCTGGCAGACGAGATCCAATCTCTGTTGGTGAAGCAGGCCGTAGTCGTGGTCCCGAGAGAGGACGCGATATCAGGCATCTACTCCCGTTATTTTCTGGTGCCCAAAAAAACGGGAGGGGTCAGACCTATACTGGATCTGTCCGCGTTCAATCGTCTGATTGTGGCGAGACCATTCAGAATGTAGACCATCAAACACCTGCTACTTGCTGTCAGAGTGGCAGACTGGTTCACCTCCATAGACCTGAAGGATGCGTATTTTCACATCCCGATTTTCCCTCCTCACGGGAAGTTCCTACGGTTCCTATTTCAGGGCGTAGCGTACGAATACCAGAGGTTGCCGTTCGGCTATTCTCTGGCTCCCCGCACATTCACCAAGTGCGTAGAGACTGCGCTGGAGCCTCGTCGTCAGGGGATACGAATTCTATTCTATCTCAATGACATTCTGCTCCTCAGCCGGTCGGAGGAGGTCGCCAGGTCTCATACCAGGCTGGTGGTGGAATTCCTCACCAAGCTGGGTTTTGCTGTGAACTGGAAGAAGAGTACGCCTCTTCCCAGTCAACAGGTGGAGTACTTGGGCTTGACACTGAGGTCAAGACCCATGATTGTAATCCTCTCGGAGCAACGGAGGGTGTCTATCCTCCACGCGCTCGGGGTTTCTGTCCTGGAAAGACAGTCACGGCGCTGCAAGTGATGCGCCTGCTCGGTATGATGGCATCTGCTCACGCGGTGGTCCCTCTTGGCCTCCTCTTCATGAGGAGGATACAGAGGTGGTTCTCCAGTATGAGAATAGACTCGGTGAGGGACAAATGGAAACGGTTGATGGTTCCTTTGTCAATATGGGGGGATCTCGCCCATTGGAGGAGGCCTGGTATCCTCACCAATGGGGTCCCCATGGGCAGCAGGCGTTCACACGTCACGGTCTTCACCGACGCTTCCCTCACGGGTTGGGGAGGGACGTGTCGGACCAACGCAGTGGGGGGCAGCTGGACGATCCATGCTGCCCGGTCTACCCTGCACATCAATGTGTTGGAATTGAGGGCGGTCCTCCTGGTCCTCAGACGGCTCGCCCACCTGGTGGTAGGCGAGCACGTTCTGGTCAGAACGGACAGTATGACGGCAGCGGGCGTATATCAACAGGCAACGTCTGCACCGGGCGGCGGTCGAACTCTGGCTATGGGCAGCTCGCAGTCTGCGCAGTCTGACGGCGCTCCACATCCCTGGCAAGGACAATGTGGGCGCGGATGTGATGTCTCGGGGCGGTCCTCGTCCCGGCGAGTGGGAACTGCGCCAAGACATAGTCTGGCAGATCTGGGATCGCTTCGGGGAAGCGTCAGTGGATCTGTTTGCGAGCAGACAAGCACACAAGTGCCCCTTGTGGTTCTCGGTCAGTCGGGAAGACGATCCTCCCTTGGGGGTGGATGCCTTCTCGATGTATCCATGGCCGCCCGGGCTTCTGTACGCCTTTCTGTACATCTGTTTAATCACTTGTTGGAGCGGATACGGAGGGAACGCAGGACCGTGATCCTGGTTGCGCCGGACCCGGTGTCCTGCCCCCTGGATGCTGTCCTTATTTTCCTTCAGTCTCTCCTTGATAGACTGTCGGCTTCGACGGTGAGGGTATATGCGGCGGCTATATCCTCTTATCATGAGGGGTTTGAGGGTGTTGTATTGTTCAGCCACCCTCTTGTGAAGCGTTTCCTGCTTGGCGTTCGACACCTTAAGCCGGTGAAATGCTCTTTGGCTCCGAGCTGGGATCTTCAATTGGTCCTCGGTCGGTTGTCCTTGACCCCGTTTGAGCCTCTTGAGCAAGCGCCGTTGGAACAGCTGTCGTTCAAGACTGCGTTCTTGCTGGCCATCACCTCCGCTAAACGCGTGGGTGAGCTTTGTGCTCTCTTGGTACGGCCCGAGTGTCTGTCTATTCGTTCCGATAGCGGTGCCACTCTGCGGCCTAATCCAGCCTTCGTGCCAAAAAATATCCGGAGTTCTTTCCGCTCCAGGGATATTATGGTTCAGGCGTTTCATCCGCCTCCTCACGCTAGTGAGTTGGAGGCGGGCCTTCACCTGTCATATCCGGTCCGGGCTTTGGGGATTTACCTCAACCGTACTCAGGGCCTCAGGGCTACCGATCAGCTTTTTGGCTGTTACGGTGGCTCTCGTGCTGGTAAGGCACTGTCGAAACAGCGCCTGTCCCATTGGTTGTGCGAGGGCATTGCCCTTTGCTACACGTTGGCCGGGCTGGCTCCCCCTGGGGGCGTCAGGGCGCACTCCACTCGTGGGGTGGCGGCCTCTGCCGCCCTACTGGGTGGGGCCTCGGTGGAGGACATCTGTGCTGCGGCTTCATGGGCCTCACCGGGTCCCTTCGTAAGGTTTTACCTCATGGACATGACTGGGGGTTCTGTCACCCAGGCGGTTCTGAGGTCTGGGACCTCTCCTGCTTCCCGTCCTTTGGTGGGGTAGCAGGGGTGTGTGGGTGTGGGCCACAATGTTGTGTCACATGTGGTTCCGCCTGTGCTGTGCATTCAAGGGGTTCTAGTTCACTCTTGTTCGCACTCGGGTGGAGTTGACTGCCGCCCCCTCTTCATTAGGAAGGATGGGGTGACGGGACTCCCCTCCCCCCTGATGTGGGCTTTAGGGTCCTCAGGGGGTGCATTTGTCGGTCCTCGCGTCTGCTCTGTCCCCATATCTCGATGGCGAAGAGCAGGACGCGATTCGCCAGTACGACTAATATAGCGATAGGTTATGTATATAACCTAGTTATATGAGTACTGGCTGAGCGTCCTGCTCTTAGCTTGCCCTGAGGTCCCTTGGGGTAACTTTTCTTGGGAAACGTTTTTTTTCCGAGGAAGAGCGAGTGGTGACCACGCCTAGTGCTATATAGTATGTAGCACTGGGGCGGGGCCTGGCAGGTGCTGGGTGTATTGTTTTTTATTCGTTGATGGAGTACACTTAGGGTGACCAGATGCAAAAAGTCCAAAAGCAGGACAACAGTAAGATTTTGGTGGGACAAAGTGGGACAAAGTGGGACAGATAGATAATGTAATTTTTTTTATTAGAATAACTCATCTTCACCGAATAGATAAAGGTTAAATCAAAATAAATACAAATTAAATACAGAATTATATCTCTCCACATTCATCTTGGCACTGGCAACTGGCTTGTTACCACCTAACATCTGTTTTAAATATTCAAACTTTATCACTTGACAGGAATGTCTTGTGTTCGATATATTTTTTTTTTGCTTCGAAAAGAGGGACATCCTCTCAATATGTGGGACACGATCTCAAATGGTGGGACAGTACAACCAAAAGGGGGACACCTGGTCACCCTAAGTACACTAGGTACTGGAGATGAGGTATATCTCGATGGCGAAGAGCAGGACGCTCAGCCAGTACTCATATAACTAGGTTATATACATAACCTATCGTTATAACTCGAAATGTGTGCTGAGTAAAGTGAAAATCACTACTAGGCAGCAGCCATCTATTTCTTTTCAAGTAGCTGGGTCTTAAGTGTAGGGGGCAGGGCAAACATAGACCAGTGAAAACAGATCTCCTGCATTATTCCTATTACACTAGTACACTATTACATACACACTATTACAAATTATACAATGGCATGCAAATTTCTTGATTCTGATTGGCTGAAACAGTCAAGTTAGACGTGGTTATTTCTCATAACAATTTCTCATTTCGTGATCCCAGAACCCGCCCACAACCGAATTACAATCACTCCGCCAGTTCCAGTTTTTAGAAATGAAACCAAGATGGCAGACAATCATCTTTACGAATGGATGTGTTGATAGCGCCACATAACGACTCATTCAAAAATGATTCTGTCACGTGGAATGTGTTAGTTGCTTACACAATGTTGGATTATGTAATTGGTTGGTCATGACTCATTGTGGAACAAAATATAAATCACGGGAAGTCTGTTGTTAGATGCCATTCGTCAAAAGGACACTCATTTCACTGTTAAAGGAAAACTCCAACATTTTGGGAAATTAGCTTATTTAACATCTTCCCTGGAGTTAGACAAGAAGATACATACCTTTTTTGTCTCTGTGTGTGCATTTAGCTTTGGGAACAGTCGCTCCGTTAGCGTAGCTTAGCTTCATCACTGGAAGTGGGGGAGGACAGGAGCCTGACGTTCCCTTACAGTGTATACAGTCACCAAATACACTCCAAATACAACTCGTTCATGTAAACAAGTTGTGACCTGTGTATTTACCACGTGGAGAAATAAAAAATAATTGAATTAGACAATTACGTTTTCTAAGCAAATATACTCTGAACAATTTTTTGCCTAAGCACTCGTCTCTGTGCGCAGCCAGTTATTTCTACGTGAAGCCGTGTTTGTGGACATTCTCATTAATTCAAAGGATCCGAACCGATTGAAGTTTATGGATACCATGACTTAAAATCCTCTTACCTTGACGATTAAAAGACAATTGAAGACTTCCGGTATGGTGAGCAGGGTGTAAGATGTGTTCTCCCTCTCTCCCTCATGTTTTTTTTTTAAATCCTACGTTTTAAGACTCCAAACCTTCATAGTTCTTGTTTATATGCAAGTATCGATACAGCTAACTAAATATTTATCTTCGCAAAGATGACATCCAAGACTCCAAAACCAAAACGGGGCGATGTTCAGAAAGAAGAGGAGGCGGACAACGCTTTTAGCAAGGCCTGGCTAGCCACCCTGCTTGAAAACCACAAAGAGGCTATGACCACCGAGTTCAGAAAAGCCATTACCACTCTGGAAAATAAACTCGACCAAATGAAATCGGACGTGGCCGACAACGGACAACGGGTCAAGTCCCTGGAGGAGAATGCGGAATCTGTAAGCGAAAAAATTGCGTCGCTGGAGGCTACATGTGCCGATCTGAGGGCTAGCCATGCTATGCTAAAGGCTAAAGCGGAGGACCTCGAGGCTCGGGGGCGGCGTAATAACCTTCAAATCATTGAACTACCAGAACAGATTGAGAGCCCGAGACCGACATCCTTCTTCGCCACCCTTTTATCCCAGGTTTTTGGGGCAGACACCCTCCCTACCCCTCCAGAGTTGGACCGCGCACACAGGTCGCTAGCAGCTAAGCCGAAGCAGGGTGAAAAGCCTAGGCCTGTTATCATAAGGTTCCATAATTATCAAACCAAAGAATGGGTGATCCGGGAGGCCAGAAAGAGAAGGGCGGAGATGCAGTACGATGTTTTTTTTTTTTTTTAGCTTAATTTGTCCTTTCTTTTTGTATGGATTTATATACATATGACTCTCTAGGCAGGGTGAGCATATTCAGGGTGCACATGCTCCTCTTACTATCTGAGGGTCTCAATACAGACAAACCGGATAGTATCTATTGGGTAGTGGGGGTTTTGTATACATGTTTCAGGAAGCACTCAAGGTACTGACTGAACCAACTCAACTTGCATACGCTTCTTTTTAGTGTCTGAAGGTACAGGTCTCTAACACTGCCGAATGTAGCTAACTACATTACCTTTCTATACATATTTTAGGTACATTTTGAGGTCCCTGAATCGTGTAAACCCTGTAACTGCATATACCTCCTGTTTATTATTATTTTACTCTTTAAATATATGTATATTTTTTTTATAGACAAAGGGAGAAAGGGAAAAAAAAGAAGAAAGTGGCGCCTCTTTTTCAACTCTGTTAAGGTTTTGCAATTTTTATATCCCTAGTTGGCATGGTAGCAGGGGCTAAAGACATTCTCTTCAAGCTGTTATAGGTTGGAAGCGGGCTTTGCCCAGGTCCACTTAATTATGGGTTGACCTATACACACTGGAGCGCCTCGGTATACTCGTTCACTCTCAACTCTTTAGGGGTCACACTCCTGAGTGGGAGTCATTGGTAGCGCTTTTACGTCCATGCTCTAATGGATGAGCCCCGAGTTGTGTTGCAAGTATCTTTCATTTTTATTCTAATTTTAATTTTTGAATTTATTCATCCCTTTTTTCTTTTGTTTTTTATTTTTTTGGCTGTTCGAATGTTCTTTTAACACAAATTTAAAAGTGTATCCATAACCATATTGGAGGCTGTTCGAAATGAACGGGAGAGAGGGAAAAAGAGGAGTGAGGATGAAGTCTCCACCGGAAGGTTCCCTTAGGGACCAAGGGATGTACCCCCGGGTGAGTATGTTTGTGTATGGTTGTGTGGGTGCATGTGTGTGCGTCAACCCCACCCCCCTTTTCTTTATCCCCCTCTACCTTTCTCCTCTCTTCCAATGTTTCATCTTTTCAACTCAGGTATGTATATACTTAACAGAAGATGGCAGTGACGGGCAGGAACATCCGTTTCGTCTCATGGAATGTCAAAGGGATGAATAACTCTATCAAGGCTAACAAGGTACTTAACCACCTACGGCATCTCAAGGGTGACCTTTGTTTTTTACAAGAGACACACATCTGCACCTCAGATATCCCCCGTATTAAGAGAGCATGGATGGGTCACATTTTTCATTCTAAATTCTCTGCAAAAGCCAGGGGAGCTGCAATTATTATACATAGGGATGTACCCTTCGAGCCTTCCATCATTTTAACTGACCCTGAAGGACGATATGTTATAGTGTCAGGCAGGCTGCAGAACATTCCGTGGTTTTGGCCTCAATATATGCACCAAATTGGGACAATGATAAATTTGTATCCAATTTATTTTCCTCTATACCTAACTTTAATGATCATCACATAATTATCGGAGGAGACTTTAATCAGGTCCAAAACATAGAACTTGACAGGTCTTCGGATAGACGTACTACCATCTCCAAAGCGGCGAACATCCTAAAATTTCACATGGAACAGCTTGGCCTTATAGACCCTTGGAGAGCAAAATTTCCTACCGATAAACTTTTCTCCTTCTTCTCCCATGTCCACCACACGTATTCGAGGATAGACTTCTTTTTACTAGATGAAAAACTACTACATAATGTAGTCTCTACTAAGTACCATAGTATAGTCATTTCCGATCATGCCCCGACATCCGTTGAAATTAACTTCCCCCAGGGTAGAACACCCTCTAAATTTTGGAGATTCAACTCCCACTTATTATCTGAACCTGAATTTAAAGATTTTATTCATGCACAAATAAAAATCTTCTTTGAGATAAACGACACACCTGAAGTTAGCAGTGACATACTCTGGGAGGCCTTTAAGGCATATCTCCGCGGACAGGCCATCTCCTTTACCTCTCATTTTGGGAAGCAGGAACAATCCAAATGAACGGGTATATCAGATGAGATTAAACGATTAGACATCCAGTATTCGTCTAAACCTACCCCTGCTCTATATAAAAAACGACTCCAGCTTCAATCACAATATGATTTGCTTTCAACTAGTAAGATCGAGAGACTACTCTTGCACACCAAGCAACGTTTTTTCGAACAGGGGGATAAGGCCGGAAAATTACTTGCGTACCAAGCACGAGTGGCGAGTGCCTCTAGACTGATTCCCAGTATAAAATCCCAATTAGGTGTCACTACAACAGACCCTACGGAAATTTCTGAAATTTTCTCTGACTATTATTCCAAACTTTACACGTCAGAGTCTTCCCAGCAGGCCTGGGATCGCCCAAACCCCCTCAAGTCTCTCAAGTACCCTCAAGCGAATAAAGCGGAAGCTGAAGAGTTAGGCACGCCTATAACCATCTCTGAAGTGACTGAGGCAATCAAATCTTTACAAAGTGGTAAATCACCCGGGCCAGATGGCTATACTACAGAATTTTATAAAACTTACTCCGTGTTGGTTGCTCCTTTCCTACTGAGAGTATATATATATATATTCCCTTCTAAAGGGCCAAATGCCACCCACGCTATCAGAGGCGTCATTGTCCCTGCTGCTCAAAAAAGGTAAAGACCCTCTCCTTTGTAGCAGTTACAGACCAATCTCCCTCCTTAATGTGGATTGTAAAATATTGGCTAAGGTCCTATCATGCCGTCTTCAGAAGGTGGTCCCATTCCTGATAGACCCGGATCAGACGGGTTTCATCATGGACAGGCAATCCTTCTTTAACACCAGAAGGCTGTTAAATATCCTTTTCACAACCACGACTGGCGCATCAGAAATGGTACTCTCCCTAGATGCTGAGAAAGCATTTGACAGAGTGGAATGGAGATACCTGTTCCATACACTTGAGAAATTCGGTTTGGGCCCGGGTTTTATTTCATCGATAAAACTCCTATACTCGTCCCCGGTGGCCTCGGTTAATGTGAATGGTACCAAGTCGGGCCAGTTTGCGCTTTATCGCGGCACCCGTCAAGGATGCCCGCTTTCTCCCTTGCTCTACGCGCTCGCCGCAGAACCACTAGCCATATGGCTTCGCAGTGAGGACAGATTTGAAGGGATTGAGAGGTTCGGCCTGATTCATAAACTCTCATTGTATGCCGATGATCTCCTACTTTATGTCTCCAATCCGTCATCGTCCATCCCTGTTATCCTGGATATTCTAGAACAACATAGGCAGCTCTCTGTGTACAAACTTAATCTCCAGAAAAGTTAATATTTACCTGTTAATGCATCAGCGGAACGGCTTCCTCAATCGCTTTTCCCCTTTAAAAGGGCCACGGAAGAATTCACATATCTAGGGATTTTTATGGCCAAATCACAGAAGGAGCTCTTCGCAAATAATTTCCGTCCTCTGCTGGATCGCTTTAAGTTAGATCTGACGAGATGGTCCTCTCTCCCCCTCTCGCTTCTGGCAAGGGTTAACCTGATAAAGATGGTGGTCTTACCCCGATTTTTATACGCTGTTGTGAAGGATCAGATTAAACCGAATATATATATTTATTTATGGATATATATTTAATAGTATTTGTATATCGTTTGATATCCCTTGTATATTCCTTGTACATATACACGGAATATCTCTTTATTCTACTACAGCCCATAATAGTTCATTCTCTTATTGGACAAAAGGACCAGGCGCCAGGGACAAGCCCCTGGCGTTCAAGTTCAAAGGTACCGACGAGACATGCCCTTACTAGCCCCAGCTCCGCGCAGGAATACGGCTACCGAAAGCAGAGCGGCACTACTTGTCCACTGTGCATATAAATATGGCGCAAGAAATGTAGAATTCCTCTTAGTCCTTTACCCTCCTACCCAACTAAGTAACAAGACGTGAAGCCTCACCCCACGATACCGCGTGTGGTGTAGTATGGCCGGTTTGGCCTTAGAATAGCAGTGAGACCTCGTGCGAATTAATAGCTGAATTGCCAGAGTTTGGCACCGTATTTCTATTAAGTAATAATAGTCTATTATGTATGGTGCATCGTGCGGTTAGAGTTCTAAAGTGAGCAGCACCCCCATCGCTTCCTCGCGTTATCTAGAGTCTTAACCAGGTTGGGCAGACCACACGTGGTGCTTTCATCCGAGGAGTTCTAGGCGAGGACGAGTGGACCTGCACATTGGATTACCTACCCCGACGACTGCTGAGCCCTATACGGCATGGAATATCTATTTGCTTTGGTGCTTTGATTTGTGGAGCGGATAATCGCCAACACCGGTGAGTGTTGGATTTACCCCGAGAGGAGCCAAGGTGAGACGGCGCTCAGACCAGACTGAGGTCGCCTCGCTTCTCCTTCGTTGTGGACCTACAGCTACAGCTACAGCTATCGTCTACAAGAGAGCCCAAGTGTATTAATCTGCGGATCAAGATTCTACGGGCACTGTGTTCTGTACCTGAATTCTCCCTAGAAATCGTTGACCAGACGGGATACAGCCGACGGCTCTCCTACCCCCCCTACTGGCTTACAACCGGCGGGACCCCTTCAGTATATTATCCAGCTATAATCATTAAGTGCCATCGTTATAATTCCCTAAGAGCCAGGTTGTATACTTGCTTCCTGTGTAACCAGAGAATGGACATTCAGTGTTGATTTGCATACGAGTACTCATTTGCCTTACAAGAGCATTCAATTCAAATCATAAATGTAATAAGTAACTATTATATGTACCTTTTGCTATATATTAAATATTTGACTATTACCTTTGTGTGGACCTGATTTCATATGTGGGAAAGTGTTCATCATACTTAGATATCGTGTACTGTATGGCCAGTAATTAAAGTACATAAAGCGGTAGTGGTTTAATGATACCATACTTATCAATACAGTCAGGGAATTGTACCCCTCAGTTACATACGCTTTTCAGCATATACCAATATTTAATAATAAAGCCTTTTTCACTTCGATTGATCAACTTATAGGTTCATTCCTGTGGGGTAACAAAAGAGCACGTATTAAGAGGACGATCATGCAACTTCCCAAATCAGAAGGGGGTTTGGCTTTGCCTAATCTTCGCTATTACTACTGGGCATGTAATATAAACAAACTCCTTTACTGGAGGACCAGGAGGGAGGAAGAAGACCAACCCCAATGGGCTCGGGTGGAAGTCTCCTCTTAAAAGTACTCACTCTGGTCTGTGGCAACATCCCAACTACCCATTTCAATCCCTATTAAACAAGTGGGTCGGAACCAAATTGTAACGGATACTTTGAAAATCTGGAATCAGTTTAGGAAACAATTTGGCCTACACGCTCCATCGGGGCTAGCTCCAATCTCTCGCAATCACCTATTCCTACCGTCCTGTTCTGATCCTGTATTCAGAAGCTGGGCAAACAAAGGTTTGCTAACCATTAATGACCTCTACTCCGGAGGTGTGTTCTCCTCGTTTGCAGAATTATCAAAAAAAATTGGTCTCCCAAATTCCCACCTTTTCCGTTTTTTTCAGATCAGACATTTTGTTCAGAACCAATTCCCACAATTCCATGGCCGTCCTCCAGACTCTAGGACCGACCCTCTCCTATCGCTCGGTACCGGGCGGAAAGGGCTCGTCTCAATTATATATGATAAAATATTTTGGATGAACCCAACTTGCTTAGACTCCCTAAAAGCCAAATGGGACAAAGATCTGGGAATTATCATTACAGATGAACAATGGGATCATATATTATACCTTGTACACACCTCCTCTATATGTGCAAGACACAGTTTGCTGCAGTGTAGGATCCTGCATAGGGTTCATTACACCAATGCGAGGTTAGCAAAGTTATACCCGGATAGAACGGATGCGTGTAATAGATGTAAACAATCTCCAGCCGATTATATGCACATGTTTTGGATGTGCCCTTTGGACTGCAATATTTGATACACTGAGTAGGGTCCTGGGTGTGACGTTAGACCCTGATCCACTCACTGCCTTTTTCGGTATCCCGAATACCCCTTCGATCGCATCTAGGGCTGCAAAACGAGTTGTGCCGTTCACTACCCTCCTCGCTAGGAGACTTATTCTCTTTACGTGGATACACCCTTCTCCACCCACTCACAACAGATGGATACATGAGATACTACATTGCATTAGGCTTGAGCGAATCAGATTCTCCCTAAAGGGCTCCCTTGAAACATTCCATGTGACCTGGCAACCATTTCTGCAACACATCGATACCCTGACTATCAATGAAGAGACTTAGAAAGGATAGAGCTTTACACCTCTAACTGCACTTCCATATCTTTTATTATTATTTTATTCCTATTTTCTAATTCCCCCCCCCCCTTCCCTGTCCTGGTATGTATGGGTGTGAATGAGACCCCGGGGGGGTGGGTGGGTAACTGGGGGAGGGAGAGGGGAACGAGGGACACAGCTGCAGAAGATCAAACTACTCAAGAATTACCACAACACTATAAGTAGGGGTGGGGGAAAGAGTGAAATAATATCATTGATGACTTTCTTCCACAGCCACATCCGTGCTAGAGAGTTTTTTTTGTGTTTTTAGTTCTTTCTTTATCTCTTTTTATCTAAATATTTGTGCACAATGCAGATGGGTCTGATTGATGTTGTTGTTGTTTTTTGTTTTTCTTTCCCAGCAGCATCTATGCTGTGTGTTTGTATATTTTGCGGATGTGTTTGTCAACAACCTCGGTGTGGGGGGGATGGGGTGGAAATGAGGGAGGGAAAGGGGAAATGAGAGGAAAAAAAATAAAAAGATGGAAAATGTACGATATCGACAACTGTAAATGTTCAAAAAAAATGTCATGTAATAAAGAAAAAAAATAAAAAAATAAAAACTCCCCAATTTAGAAAACAGTAATCCAATGGCTGGTATTGATAATATAATACTAACTACTGCACGCTCGGAGATAACCGGAGCTAACACAGAACAAGATGGTAAAGCAAATATAATGACTTCCTTTCTGGGGTTTTCAAAATAAAAGTGCAACGTTTATAGCAGCGGAAAACGTTTATTTTGTACATTATCTAACGTTAACACGAACCTAAACTAACGTTACAACTAACCTAAAGTTAGTTTAGGTTGGTGTTAACGTTAGATAATGTACAAAATAAACGATTTCCGCTGCTATAAACGTCGCACTTTTATTTTGAAAACCCCAGAAAGGAAGTCATTATATTTGCTTTACCATCCTGTTCTGTGTTAGCTCCGGTTAGCTCCGAGCGTGCAGTAGTTAGTATTATATTATCAATACCAGCCATTGGATTACTGTTTTCTAAATTGGGGAGGCTTTTAATCGTCAAGGTAAGAGGATTTTAAGTCATGGTATCCATAAACTTCAATCGGTTCGGATCCTTTGAATTAATGAGAATGTCCACAAACACGGCTTCACATAGAAATAACTGGCTGCGCGCAGAGACGAGTGCTTAGGCAAAAAATAGTTCAGAGTATATTTGCTTAGAAAACGTAATTGTCTAATTCAATAATTTTTATTTCTCCACATGGTGAATATGTGATGCCCACTAGAAGTGGTATCACGTTAATATATTTAGATTATGTGTCAAAACAGTGTGAACATATTGGTACAGGATTACCTCCATCAGAAACAAGGTAGAACAGTCATTTATATGTAATGGGAGACATTAACATAATTTGGTCAATAGGTGGCAGTATAGTGTGTTTAGTGGCTTCGCCTTCCAGGGAACCGTACCTTGTGTTTAGGGACGCACGAGGCAAACTCAGTCTCACAACCGGGAGGACCCAGAACCAATAACACCATGTCTGCACCTTCCTTTGTCAAATGACTAACTACAACCTGTTTTATAGGTGGGTAATATACTACAAAACACACATAAAGGTTAACAAGGATACATGCAATGTCGAGGGTCCAAATGAAGTAACTATTGTCAATGTTTGAGTCAAGTTTAAGAAGTTTAAGACGACAAGTAACGTGGTTTAGAAGCTGACCGTCTATTGATGGCGCCATGTCTCGTGGTACATTTAAATAGAGTGTTGAAATACAATTGTCCATTTAATCACTAACGTGTCGGAGTTAAGTATCTCCAAGGGGATTATAAAGGTTTATGTTTTGAAGTACATACTGTTTGGGTTGAATTGCTGTTTAGTAAATGTGTATATTGTGTACAAGACGGTTAGAGGGAAATTACTTTAGCTTACACTACCTAGGAGGTAGCTAAACACCGGAGCTGTACCACATGCTCTCTCTCTCTCTCTCTCTCTCTCTCTCTCTCTCTCTCTCTCTCTCTCTCTCTCTCTCTCTCTCTCTCTCTCTCTCTCTCTCTCTCTCTCTCTCTCTCTCTTTCTCTCTCTCTCTCTCTCTCTCTCTCTCTCCTCTCTCTCTCTCTCTCTCTCTCTCTCTCTCTCTCTCTCTCTCTCTCTCTCTCTCTCTCTCTCTCTCTCTCTCTCCTCTCTCTCTCTCTCTCTCTCTCTCTCTCTCTCTCTATCTCTATCGCGCTCTCCGTTAAATGTAAATATAAATCTATTCCCTTGAGTTACACCATGGTCACGGTTTAGCAAATTCCTAGTAAGGTTGAGAACGGCCAGATACATATATATATAAATGCACTTTCATTGCACATTTGAGTTTCAATAGAACTTGAGCTGGAACAAAAATATGAGTAACACTGAGGTGTTGAGGTATTTCTGTACACTAGAGAATAGTGGATATGACTGATGATAAACGAATGATGATAAAGGTAACAGTTATTGGTGATTTAAGGAATTGTTTGACAGACAATGAGAATGACAGTGTTGTTTAAAAGAAGACATACAATGGTCTCTTCCAACATGCCTAGACATGCCTAGACAGGAGAATGTTTCCCTTCTCACGTGCTTATACTTAAGACGCCAAATATGTATAAAGACATAAGTAATTACAATGTACAGTATAGAATACTGGATAACTACATTTAAAAGGAAAATGCTATTGAAGTGAACCAGGGTATCCTAAAAGGGTAGAATGTGTGTTGCAATGATGAATATGCTTTTGAATTAATAACAAGAATGGGATTATAATTGAATGTATTAAAGTAATGTAACTAATTGAACTGAATGATGATACAATGATGATACAATGATGATAATTGATTGATTGATTATTCTGTGGAATAAATAAACGTAGTTGAAATCACAACCGGGAGGACCCAGAACCAATAACACCATGTCTGCACCTTCCTTTGTCAAATGACTAACTACAACCTGTTTCATAGGTTAAATATATCTCTGCTATCAGGTGCCATATCCTGGTACCTGTAACAGTTTATTGGGGGCTCGTCCGGGATCAGCGCCACCTGCTGGATGGGAGCTGATCCAGAGATCTTGACACCTGGACCAACCGCGACCCGATGAACCAGGAACCAACGCCCGGTGTAAAGGTCCGCTGAATGAGGGATTGATCTGCGCAGTATCGACAGCAGTGAAGTGCCTCATCTGACGCCAGACGACAACGAGAGCTACGTCCACTACTCCACCCGACGAGAAGGAAGACCGGTGTCGTGTAGAGGAGATCCACCCACCACGGAAAGTCACCACAGTGATCCTGAACTGAGAGCCAAGTGCGAGGAATCGGGAAGCAGCCATGGGAGACAGCGAAAGGAAAAGCTTGGTGTGGGACATCAAAAAGAGCCTGCTCACTCTACCTGCCACTACCACTCTACTGTTTCGCATTGCCGAGGCATTGGAACTGGTAACAGGACTGGAGGCGTCTGACCGAACCCACCTTACCGTAGATGACGCGGAGGGGTGCTTCAACTTTATCAACGACTACCTGTACAGTAAGGTTTTACTGGAGTTAGAGGATACAGGGTTGTCTTATTTATTACAGATAAAAGATGTGACTGATGGGCTTATGCAGAATGAGGTGGTGGGTCCAGAAGAGGGTATAACCGAGGGCCTACGGTCCACCAGTCAAAGTGATGCAGTACCAGTCGACCCCATTAGCGTCTTTTATGATGTAAGTGAAACAATTGAGAGTGTGCCCACTTCAAAAGTAAGCAACCAGGTTTTACAGTGCCTGCCAAGTGTGCTACCACCCACAGCTCAGGCTGTGCCATTGAATGAGAGTGTACCAGACACCGAAAGTAAACAGGAAACCCCTGGTGTGTCGCCAGATAAACTAATATCTTTAAGAGAACTGTCGTACCTTCACCGCAGGGAGTTTAAGCTCCAGGGAGGTCAGATAGGAGACCAGGGATCAGTCATTAGTTACAATAGTGTCTGCAAACAGATCGACGAAGGTCTGAAGGAGCAATTCAGCGATGCAGAGGTTGTTAGAGCAGTCTTGAGAGTGATCAAAGCTGGCAGCTTTAAGGATATGTTAATGGTAAAAGACGATTTGACTATCGATGAGCTGAAGGGATTTCTCCATTCTCACCTCGGTGAACAAAGTAACACTGAGTTGTTTCAAAAACTCATGTGTACAAAGCAAAAGGATAGTGAAACACTGCAGCAGTTTTTGTATAGAGTCATAGGACTCAAGCAGAAGATTTTACTAGCATCAAAATATGCTGCTACTGACGTTAAGTACAACGAACGCACCGTTCAGGATGTCTTTCTCCACACTGTATACCAAGGTTTAGGACACAAACATGATGACATTCGTAGGGAACTCAAACCCTTACTTGAAGACACAGTACCTGATGAGGCCATTCTCAGACAGATGAAAAAGGTCATGAGCGATGAGAGTAAAAGACAGCGACGGTTAGGGCCTACCAATCGCAATAGACCCCCCCCATGTACATAGTGCAGGTGCTGAGGTGAAGGGAACACAGTGTCCCCCCCCCATTAGGGAAGAAAAGACAGGAAAGAAACTTAAAGTAGACCCGATCCAACAGTTAGCAGAGAAAGTAGAGAAACTTACCAATCTAGTTGAGCTCCTGCAACAACAGCCCCAGGTCGGAACAGGGAGGATAAATAGGCCGAGGGACAGGCTATATGGCTGTAGCAGATGTGTAGAACAGAATTTACCTAACTGCCCCACTGTTTCCATTGTGGTGACAAAGGCCATAGAGCGTTAGGCTGCCAAAAGAGACCACCACGTCAGGGAAACTGGGACCGGTCCCTGCAAAGGGGACAACCATTGACCGGTTCCCCTTTACTGTCCCAAACTGACAACCGTCGTACTAGTGAGCCTGAGAAGGAAAGAGTAAGAGAGGAGAAGACTGCACCTAGAACAGGAACCAAGATGGTAAACCAGATACAGAAGCACACAGACCCCCCTGATTTACCAAACACCAAGAGTGAATGCCTCGCCAAGCTCGTAGGGAGAAGAGCTCTCACCCATTGTAACCTAAACGGTTTAGCAGTCCAAGCCCTGCTTGATACAGGGGCCCAAGTAAGCATGATTGACAGAACTTGGAAGAATAGATACTTACCTGACATGCCAGTCAGACCCCTTAGCGAAATCATCGAAGAAGAAGAGGATTTGAAAGTCTATGCGGTAAACGGTGAGGTCCTCCCATTTGATGGTTGGGTGGCCCTTACAGTGAACTTAAAGGGGAATGAAGATCCTAACCTGTCAATCACTGTGCCTTTCCTTGTAAGCAGCCTTGTTCTTGAGAGACCCCTACTGGGTTTTAATGTGCTGGAAGTGATGATACAGGAACAACCTGGAAGACTGATCCCAACTCTCACCAGCCTGCTCTGTAATGCCATGGTGATACCAGCCGAGAAGGCAGAAGTCCTGGTGAATTATATCCAGACTGACAGACCCCCTGTACAGGTTGGTCACCTACGAACAGGTAAACAAGCCACTGTCATCCCCGCCGGTCAAGTGGCCTGGGTCAAGTGCCAAATCCCCCCCCACGTGGAACTGTCTGACCCCACCTTCCTGTTCGAACCAGATGACAGCAGTTTAGCGCTGGCAGAACTGGATGTTGGACAAGGCCTGCTGCAAGCGCAAAACCCCAGGAAGCCGTATCTCACCGTGCCTGTGGGAAACAACACAAAGCATACCGTCACTCTCTCCAGGAAGACAGCTCTGGGCAGCATCCATTGTGTTGGGAAAGTCATCACGACAGACTCCCCACGGCAAACCCCCATCCCAACCTACTCACCTGAAATCTCCCAGCCCACGGTACCCACCAACCGTGCTGTTACAACGTCAGCTGCTCCCAGCTCCATCCTGTTCAAACCCCCATCGATCTCAGTCACCTCGACGACGAACAACAGACAATAGTCAACAGGATGCTTTGTGAAGAGGCTGGGTCCTTTGCACAAGACAGTAGTGACATTGGGTGCATCCCGAGCCTGCAGATGACCATCGCTCTCCATGATACTGTCCCGGTCCAGAAGACGTACTCATCAGTACCAAAGCCACTGTTTAAAGAAGTAAAAGAGTACATACAGGAACTGTTAATGAAAGGTTGGATAGTCAAGTCAAAGTCTCCATATTCTGCCCCAGTAGTCTGCGTCAGAAAGAAGGACGGCAGCCTACGGCTATGCATCGACTACCGCCTCCTGAACAAAAAGACTGTGCCCGATCGTCATCCATTACCTAGAATACAAGACCTGACTGACACGCTTGGAGGCTATACCTGGTTTAGTATCCTAGACCAAGGGAAAGCTTACCACCAGGGCTTCATCGCCGAGGGTTCACGACCCTTCACCGCATTCATCACTCCGTGGGGTCTTTACGAGTGGGTTCGCATCCCATTTGGACTCTCGAATGCCCCTGCAACATTCCAACGGAGCATGGAGGAGATGCTAGGTCCCCTCAGGGACGAATGCTGTATCCCGTATCTTGACGACGTACTCTGTTACGCAAAGACATTTGAAGAACATGTAGAGACCCTCCGCAAGGTTCTCCAAGCCCTTCAACGTCACGGAGTGAAATTGAGACCTGAGAAGTGTGACCTCTTCAAGCAAGAAGTCAGATACGTGGGTCGCCTTGTGTCAGCAGAAGGGGTCAAGATAGACCCACGAGACATTGAAGCCGTGAAAGCCCTGTCAAGTAAGACACCCAGAACTGTCTGCGAAGTGAGGAAAATAACAGGATTCCCGTTCATACATTCAGGATTTTTCCCGAATTGCCAGACCCATCTACGAGCTACTCCAAATCAAGCCAGGAAAGACCCCAGCCCCAGCGCGGAGTAAGAACATCAGACGCCCCCAGTTGCCCTCCAGAGAGCCCATAGAGTGGACCACGGAACATCAGAGAACAACTGATTGACCTTCTCACAAACCCCCCTGTCTTGGCATATCCCGATTTCAACCTACCCTTCAGGTTGCACACGGATGCCTCCGACCAAGGCCTGGGAGCTGTTCTGTATCAACATCAAGATGGAAAACTGAAAGTCATCGGGTACGGGTCAAGAACATTGTCACCAGCCGAATGCAATTACCATATGCACAGTGGGAAACTGGAGTTCCTTGCATTGAAATGGGCTGTGTGTGTGAAATTCCGTGACTACCTGTATTATGCCCCACACTTTACTATCTACACCGACAACAACCCATTGACCTATGTAATGAGTACTGCCAAGCTCAATGCAGTCGGTCATCGGTGGGTTGGAGAACTGGCAGACTTCCGGTTTGACGTCAAATAAAGACCCGGAAAGTCCAACATAGATGCAGACACTCTTTCCCGCCTTCCCCTGGATATGGAGAGATATGAAAGAACCTGCACAGAAGAGCTCTCCAATGAAGCAGTACGAGCAACGTGGGAAGGAAGCCAAGCGGCTGAAAGGAAAGACGTGGCATGGGTTGCGGCGCTTAACAACGTCATCTCCCGCCTCGACTACTGCAATGCACTGCTCGCTGGCCTCCCGGCCACTGCCACTAAGCCTCTTCAACTCATTCAGAACGCAGCGGCCCGCCTGATCTCAAACCTACCGAAGTCGGCCCATGTCACCCCACTTCTTAGGGACCTGCACTGGCTCCCCATTGCTGCACGAATCCGCTTCAAGGCCCTCGACCTAGCATACCGTGCGGCAAAGGGAACCGCTCCCGCCTACCTCCGGTCAATGGTCTCTAACTACACACCCTCAAGACCCCTACGCTCTGCATCTTCTGGCCGCCTCAGACCTACTCCTATCCAAGCTCCGGGAGGGTCATCAAAGAGAAGTCGCCTATTCTCAGTCCTTGCCCCACAATGGTGGAATGAACTACCCACCCCAGTTAGGACAGCCGAATCACGTCCAATCTTTCGCCGTCGACTAAAGACGCACTTCTTCAACCATTATCTGAATTAAAAAAAAAAACAATAAAAAAAAATCTAACCCTAACTAACCGTACTGTCATGCACTTGTCCTAATAAACTAACCTACACTGTAGCACTCAACACTTTGATGAACATTGTTGCTCAGCTGATAGAGTTGTGCCCTTCCTGATGGCTTGTCGTACAGAACTTGTAAGTCGCTTTGGATAAAAGCGTCAGCTAAATGACTAAATGTAAATGTAAATGTTAACATCACGTCCCCAGACTCAAACCAGCAGTCTCACCCACACCTACAAACAATCAGTCACGATGAACTGGTGAAGGCCCAAAAAGAGGACCAAGCCATCAACATGATCAGGGAGTTGAAAGAGTCAAACACGAAATTGTCAGACGACGTGCGAAGAACCGTAAGCGCAGCAACCCGAAAGCTACTTCATGAATGGAGCAGATTACATATTGAAAATGATCTCCTTTACAGAAAGACCAATCAATACCAACTGTTACAAAGGGTCAGATTAAACCGAATATATATATTTATTATTTGAGATATATTGTATAGTATTTGTATATCGTCTGATATCCCTTGTATATTCTTTGTACATATACACGGAATATCCCTTTACCTAGTACAGGCCAGACCATAATATTCGTTCTCCTATTGGACAGCGACCCCCTAGGCGCCACGGCCATACCCCCAATGTCTAGTTCAAAGTCACCGCTAAGACATGTCTCAACATGCCCAGGTTTGCGCAGTAATACGAGACAGAAATAAGGCTGGTACTAGATTGAAGCCTTCACCACGATACAACGTGCTGTGAAGTGGGCCCGTTTTGCCCCGAAATAGAGCCTTGAGACCGCGTGCGAATTGATAGCTGAAGTGTCAGAGTTTAACGCTGTATCGTCGAGTTCGACCTATTCTATTATTAAGTAATAGTCTATTATGTATAGTGTATCGTGCGGCTACCGTTCTACAGTGACCAGCATTACCAACGTTTTTTATCGTACCGAGCTAGTGTGCTTATCCAGGCTGGGCGGCCTAACCTTGTGCCGCCATCCGAGGAGCCCTAGACGAGAACCGTGTGGATATGTACACTGGATAACCTACACCGACGACTACAGAGCCCTTTTCGGCTGGATTATATTGCTTTGGTCCTGTGGCTGCTGGAGCAGAGAACCGTCTACCCCCACTACCGTGTGGGATCTACCCTGTGAGGAGCCCCGTCGAGCCCGCCTCTAGGACTCTGAGGCTGGCTAGCTTTCATCCATGCTGCAGTGCATACCGGAGAATAGCTGTTGCTTTGTCTACGGATCAAGGGATTATTGCACCGTCTCCTGTACCTGGAGTCTCCTTATTCCTCGTTGATCCAGACTTTTGCTACCGACAAATCCTCTCCCCTGCTGGCTTACAACCGGAGGGAACCCCCCTAGTATCTCCAGCTGACCTACGAGTGCACCTTATATAATTCTTATGCTACAGGTGGTATTAATTATCTCCTTCGTAATATGCTCATGGACTTACGCTCTTGACCTATTCATGCACATTCTTCGCCTTACAAGCGCAACTCTAATTCTCAATAATGTAAGATCATATTGATGCTCTTCTAATAAATATTACAAACAGTACTTTTCTTGTTAAGCCGTGTTATTGTGTGGGTGTTCATCTCATATACATGTGTACTGTATGGCCAGTAGTAATGTACATAACTAAGTAGTGGTTTAATGATACCATACTTATTCAATACAGTCAGGGAATTGTACCCCTCAGTTACAATTGGTCCTTCGAGCCGGATGGTAATTAGCGTAATATTAATATAATATTAATATTGACATGGCCAGCGATGAACACTCCACAAACGGTTCTCCTAAGCTAGATCGCCCCCAGCGCAGACGGCAGCCACCTCTTTACCTAGAGGACTACTCTGCCAGTCTACTACCTAGCTTTATACAGACGTTAAACGCGGAAAAAGCGGATAGTAAAAGTATGTCAAACCCTACCGACCAGGCGACCCTGCCAGTAGAGACCCTAGTGGGTTCTAACGTAACTGACCAAGCTCACAGGGGGGACCAGGAGGGACATGACATGACTTTACCCCCCGACAACGTCAACGGGACAGTCCCCGGAGAGCTCCAGGATAAAGAAAGCACTCCAGGGACGGAACCCGACCCACTACCAGAAGAGACGCGCACCCAGGAGATGGACCTCCTCGGAGCGCGACAAGAGAACGGATCTCCAACGAGCACTGCCAGAAGCCGATCACCTCCATCAGTGTCTTCCCCCAGCGAGACGGACAAGATGCTGGCGCAGGCATTTATCGCCACCCTGGCAGCCTCCACTGAACGCGATCGACTCCAAGCACAGACGCTTAGCGAGCGCGAACATTCTTCCATGGAACAAGAGCGCCTCCGAGCGCAACACCAAAGTGAGCGCGAACACTCTACCATGGAAAGAGACCGCCTGCAGGCTCAACAGCTGAGTGAGCGCGAACAATCTGCAGACCAAAGAGAACGCTTCGACGCGCAACTCCAAGCGCAAGCCCTTAGTGAACGCGAACACTCTGCGACCCAGCGAGAGTGCTTCCAGGCGCAGCAAAGGAGTGAAGACGACCGCATACGACTGGAGACCAGACGCCCCCAGACGGAAGAGAATATTGAAAGAGACCGCGCCGAAGCCCAGCGCGCCGCCGCCGATGCACAGCGCGAAGCCGCCAATGCACAGCGCGACGCAGCCCAAGCCCAGCGCGAAGCAGAGCGCGACCTCGCTCACATCAAGCGCGAAGCCGAGCGCGACCGATTACAAGCGCAGATAATGGAGCAACTGATTGCCAGGGCGACCCCCCCTCCCTCCGCACGGAGCTCCAGGGCCTCGTCAAGACAAGGGTCTAGGGCACCCTCCCCTACCCGATCAAGCGACCCGGAGCCCGGTCAACAGAAAGAGCCTATACACGTCTCCGAACCCCCTCCCCGACCGGTCCATGCGAGACCCAGCAACAGGGAAGAACCGGCCTACGCCGCCGAGAGACTGAATAGACGATTGCAAGATCTAGAAGACCTAGCAGAGGAAGAAGAAGAGGACGAGGAGGAAAGTCAAGCCCACCAGCAGCATCGTACTCCACAGGACCAGGAGGTCCAGTACAGCCCAGACTTTACCCCCAAGGCCCTGCGTTACAGACCCCCGACTCAACTCAAGGGTGAGTTTGACGCACGACCAGCCCCGAGGAACAGCACCTGGGTACCCGGGCCTTGGTACCCACCAGGTACCAGCCCACCACGACACGTAAGGGGAGACTCGCCGAGGAGGCCTCTCCCCCAACGCTCACCGATGTGCCAGCCATCCATGGCATCGTACCTTGGCACACCGACGTTCCCGGACTTCACACACGAGGACAGAGCACAGTACACAGAGCTACGAATGTGCTTAGAGACAATGATGTCCGATGTCCCCGATGAGACGTACAAGTATGCTATCCTCCTCAAGCACCTGAAGGTGCCCAGAGCGCATAATATAGCGCTGGCATATTCCAACTCAAGTACCCCATACACCGCGGCTCTAGTAGCCCTCGACCAACGTTATGGACGCATATGGGACTACGTAATACAAGAGATAAGGAATATTGACCGTCTACCCCCAGCCACAGACAATCGCTCATTGGATGACCTCTCTATCAAGGTACAATCCCTGGTAGGGATGCTGGGGGCACAAAAGGAAAAGGGTAGGCACGAACTGTACGCAAACTCTAATGTTGAGAAGATATTAGAGAAGCTCCCGCCCGCCCGACAAGAGCGCTTCAGGCGGCAAAGAGACCACCGTGATCCCAACGGTCCCGAGCCATCCCTCCTGAACCTGGCCGACTTCCTGGCGAGAGAAGTCAGCAGCCTACGACTGGATACGTTCGTGCGGAGTGTACCAAGCTCCAGAGAGGGACCTAGGAGATCAAACGATAACCGCAGGCTGGTGACCGGCATGCACCAAGCCGAATCAGTACCGCGTAACAAGAACCACAGCACCCCCTCGACGAAAGAGAAGTGGAAGATTGTATGCCAGTACTGCGAAAAGGAACACTGGCTGTCACACTGTGACACGTTCAAGAAGATGACCGCCGATGAGGTGAGTCAATGGATAAAGTCCAACCGCCGCTGTTACCGCTGTGCGCGCAGTCACATGGCAGCCGAGTGCCGCTTAAAGAAGAGGTGTAGTCGGTGTGACGGAGCCCACTTGGACGTTTTACATGACAGTAACAGAAGAAAACCCGCACCCTCAAGCAGCACCAAAGCAAGCGTCATGTACATTGACCCCGCCAGCAGCGGGGGCGCCCGGGTGCTCTTGAAGGTGGTCCGCGTAACATTGAGCTACGAGGACAAGGTCATGGACACCTACGCCGACCTTGACGACGGGTCAGAAAAGACCCTCCTCGCATCCGCTGCGGCCCAGCTGGGGCTGCGGGGGAGCGAAGAAACGATGACGATTCGGACTATAAGAAGAGACCTGAAGACGATCAAGGGTGAGAACGTCTCCTTCACTATCGCAGCAAGCGGGCAGCCAGAGAGACGGTAAAGGATCACTAACGCTTTCACCAGCCAAGACATAGGCCTGTCGCGGTACACCTACCCCATCGCCAAGCTGATGGACAAATACGTGCACCTGCGTCAACTACCTATACCGCTCATAGACGGCGCCACCCCGACCCTGCTCATAGGATCCGACCACGCACACCTCATCGTCCCGATAGACCGGGTCCACACTGGGCCCAGAGGCTGTCCAGCAGCAGTCGAGACCCGCCTAGGATGGACACTACAAGGCCCCCTCTCCAGGTCTCCCAACCGAACAGCAGCCACTCGCTGCCTCCACTCCAGAGTGACAGAAGAAGACACCGCCCTCTTACAGCACGTCGAGAGGCTATGGACACTAGAGACAATGCCCTTTAAGAACGAAAAGAAACACATTCGTTCCAAGGAAGACATTTACGCCATAGCCCTCCTCGAGCAGGGGACAAAGAGAGTCAAAGTCAACGGAGTGATGAGATACGCAACTCCACTCCTGAGGTGAGAGGGTATGCCTACCTTCCACGCCTCAAAAGAAGCGACGGAGCGATATCTACTGAACACAGAGCGGCGCCTAGCCAGAGACCCCGCTCAAGCTACTGTGTACCGCGCTGAGATTGACAAGCTAATCACAGCGGGACACATAAAGAAAATTGACTGGTGGCGTCGCGCCCTGCTCCGCGCCTCACTGATCAAAGGCGGCTTTGATCTCCGGCAGTGGGCCAGCAGCGACCCTCAAGTATTGCGCAGCCTCTCCCCAGAGGACAAGGCAGCAAGCAGCGAGACCTGGATGGCGACCATCCCAGGTGAAGCCCAAGAAATGACATTGGGACTAGTCTGGCGCTTCAAAACAGACTCGCTACATTATAGACACACACCGCTGACCAAGGAGCAGGGAAGGTCGATTTCACTACCGACCACAAGACGGAGTGTATACAGAACACTCGCCAGACAATATGACCCGTTGGGATGTATTTTACCTTACACCACCAGGGCAAAGATGATTGTACGAGCGCTATGGGACAAGGACCAGGGCTGGGACGACCCCATACCCGACCACCTTGCTTCCACATGGAGAGAGTGGGAGACAGAACTCAGCTCGCTCCCAGGTGTCAACATACGCCGCAGTACTTCCCACCCACAGTGCGGCTGGAGACGTGTCAGATGGACCTGCACGTCTTCAGCGACGCCTCCGAAGTAGCCTACGGTTCGGTGGCCTACTTGCGGGCCCGAGAGGAGGGAGGAGAAATACATACCGCCTTCATCCTGGCTCGTTCAAGAATAGCCCCCCGCAAGCAACAATCGATCCCGCGTCTAGAGCTCTGCGCAGCCCTAGTAGGAGCGCAACTCGCCACGTTAATCCAACGTGAACTCACCATCCCGGTGCAAAGAACAATCCTGTGGTCAGACTCCATGACCGTACTCACATGGATCCAGTCCGATTCGTGTAGATACAAGGTCTTCGTGGGAGTCAGAATCACAGAGATCAAAGATTTAACAGAAGCAGCATGCTGGAGGTACGTGGACACAAAACAGAACCCAGCAGACGTCATCACACGGGGAATGTCCCTGGATGACCTCACACGTCACAATCTCTATAGTGACGGTCCCGAGTTCCTCAAGCTCCCGGAAGAAGAGTGGCCTACACCCACCCCACGGGAGGCTAGTAAAGAGGAGGCAGAGATGAAGAAATCTATGTTCTGTGGGTTGACACACACACCAGTCCCCACAGATCCCAACATAGATGACTGCCCCACCCTTGAGAGTGCGCAGTTAAAGACATTCCTGTGGCACCACCCTGAGGTTCCCCCCACTACT
The DNA here is from genome assembly GCF_963971535.1 of Notolepis coatsorum. Classification (NCBI taxonomy): domain Eukaryota; kingdom Metazoa; phylum Chordata; class Actinopteri; order Aulopiformes; family Paralepididae; genus Notolepis; species Notolepis coatsorum. The sequence goes on from NC_140167.1 coordinate 117,108,113, forward strand.
GACATTAGTGCAGCTAACTACGAAGAAGCAGAACTCCTTCTGCTACAGCGAGCCCAAAGAGACTTGTTCCCCGACGAGCTAGACTGTCTTCAGGGATCAAAGCCAGTCCCGTCAGACAGCAGACTGCTCCACTTGGCCCCTGAGAGCGACGCCCATAATCTCATCAGAGTGGGTGGTCGTCTGAGAAGGGCCCCAGACTTAACGGATGACGTCAAGTTCCTGATAGTCCTAAACAGCCGACACAAGGTCACAGAGCTCATCATAAAGAAATACGACGAGGACGTGCACCACGCCGGGGCAGAGAGAGTCTTCGCTGAGATCAGACGTCGCTATTGGATACTGCAAGGAAGAGAAGCAGTACGACGCTTCCAGCGGACCTGTCTAGACTGTCGCAAGTGCCGAGCACAGCCCAGTATACCCAGGATGGCTGACCTACCCCCCTGTCGCCTCCGACTCGGCGACAAGCCCTTTCACTCCACCGGTATGGACTGTTTCGGCCCGCTGTATGTGAAGAAAGGAAGAGGGACGGAGAGGCGGTGGGGTATTGTATTCAAATGCATGACCACCCGAGCGATACACATAGAACTCCTTCCAACCATGAGTACGGACTCATTCCTTATGGCCTTCCGGAGATTCACATCGCGGAAAGGAAAACCGTCTATATTATTGTCTGATCACGGGACAAACTTCAACGGCGGAGAAAGAGAGCTGAGAGAGAGCTTCCAAGCTATGGGCCCAGAACTTAAGACCCACCTCGCTCCCTCTCAGATTGATTTCCAGTTTAACCCCCCGAATGCCCCTCACTTCGGGGGAACTTGGGAACGAGAAGTACGTTCAATAAAGACAGCCCTGTACGCCGTGCTTGGGGCCCAGACCGTGGCGGAAGAAGTCCTCACGACAGTCCTCACGGAGATCGAGGGAGTATTGAACTCAAAGCCCCTTGGTTACGTCTCAAGTGATGTAGCAGATGTCGACCCAGTCACCCCCAACACTCTATTGATGGGGCGGCTGGACCCCGCGCTCCCACAGACAGTGTACAGACCTGAAGAAGCGAACGGCAGAAGAATGTGGAGGTACAGTCAAGTATTGGCTGACAAGTTTTGGAACAGTTTCCTCCTCCACTATCTACCGTCTCTACAGACCCGCCAGCAATGGGTAAAAGAAAGAGACAATTTGACGGAGGGCACAGTCGTCATGATTATCGACCAGTCACTACCCCGAGCTATGTGGCCGGCCGGCCGCGTAAGCAAAGTGATCACTGGTGCCGACGGAAAGGACAGAGCGGCAGAAGTGCTCGTCCAGGGGCGGACATACACCCGACCCGTGGCGAGGCTGATAGAGTTGCCAAGGCTCCCCGACTCTCTTAATGACGACCATGACCCCCTGACTTTGTGAATTGCCCTACTCCTCACAACGGACATTGAGTAGTGGACAGTGCGGTTAATCTGTCTCTGCTTATCTAATTAGGTGCGGACTAATTAGGAGGCGGCTGTTACAAAGGGTCAGATTAAACCGAAAATATATATTTATTACTTGAGATATATTGTATACTATTTGTATATCGTCTGATATCCCTTGTATATTCTTTGTACATATACACGGAATATCCCTTTACCTAGTACAGGCCAGACCATAATATTCGTTCTCCTATTGGACAGCGACCCCCTAGGCGCCACGGCCATACCCCCAATGTCTAGTTCAAAGTCACCGCTAAGACATGTCTCAACATGCCCAGGTTTGCGCAGTAATACGAGACAGAAATAAGGCTGGTACTAGATTATTCACCTTACGTATAAATACGTTGCAGGTGGATACAGCAGTTATGTTACCCCAACAAGTTGAAGCCTTCACCACGATACAACGTGCTGTGAAGTGGGCCCGTTTTGCCCCGAAATAGAGCCTTGAGACCGCGTGCGAATTGATAGCTGAAGTGTCAGAGTTTAACGCTGTATCGTCGAGTTCGACCTATTCTATTATTAAGTAATAGTCTATTATGTATAGTGTATCGTGCGGCTACCGTTCTACAGTGACCAGCATTACCAACGTTTCATCGTACCGAGCTAGTGTGCTTATCCAGGCTGTGCGGCCTAACCTTGTGCCGCCATCCGAGGAGCCCTAGACGAGAACCGTGTGGATATGTACACTGGATAACCTACACCGACGACTACAGAGCCCTTTTCGGCTGGATTATATTGCTTTGGTCCTGTGGCTGCTGGAGCAGAGAACCGTCTACCCCCACTACCGTGTGGGATCTACCCTGTGAGGAGCCCCGTCGAGCCCGCCTCTAGGACTCTGAGGCTGCCTAGCTTTCATCCATGCTGCAGTGCATACCGGAGAATAGCTGTTGCTTTGTCTACGGATCAAGGGATTATTGCACCGTCTCCTGTACCTGGAGTCTCCTTATTCCTCGTTGATCCAGACTTTTGCTACCGACAAATCCTCTCCCCTGCTGGCTTACAACCGGAGGGAACCCCCCTAGTATCTCCAGCTGACCTACGAATGTACCTTATATAATTCTTATGCTACAGGTGGTATTAATTATCTCCTTCGTAATATGCTCATGGACTTACGCTCTTGACCTATTCATGCACATTCTTCGCCTTACAAGCGCAACTCTAATTCTCAATAATGTAAGATCATATTGATGCTCTTCTAATAAATATTACAAACAGTACTTTTCACGGCGGTTAGGTGGCCGAGCGGAGATTGCGTTCGTCACCAGCCCCGGAGCTGTGAGCTGGATTCGCCTGTTCGAATCCAGCTCACAGCTCCGGGGTTGTCACCAGCTTGGCTGGCCGTCTGCACTAATACAATTGGCTGTATTAGAGGGTGGGAGAAGCTGGCGGGGTGGGTCCGGGTCGTTGTAAACAGCGACTCCTACAGTTCGGTCGGGGCGCCTGCTAAGCGCGGATAGGACTCGAGGGGGATAGTGTGGTCCTCCCACACGCTACGCCCTCTCGATGAGAATCCGCGCTGCCAGGTGAAAAGAAGCGGTGATTGGCTGGACGTGTGTCGGAGGAAGCACGTGGTAGCCTCCACTCTCCCAGATGATCTGACTGTGGGGGGTAAGTGCGCAGCGACCAGGAAGGGACTGGGAATTGGCATACGACTAACATTGGGATGGGAGAAAATCGGAGGAAAATGGAGGGGGAAAAAGACCAAAAAAAAAAAAAAAAAAAAAGTACTTTTCTTGTTAAGCCGTGTTATTGTGTGGGTGTTCATCTCATATACATGTGTACTGTATGGCCAGTAGTAATGTACATAACTAAGTAGTGGTTTAATGATACCATACTTATTCAATACAGTCAGGGAATTGTACCCCTCAGTTACACCAACAGTTGGTCCTCCCTGTAAAGTACAGAACACTTGCCCTGAAACATCTACATAATGAGATGGGTCATGTTGGAACGGAAAGAGTGATCCACCTCGCAAGAGAAAGATTCTACTGGCCTTTCATGTCCAGAGAGATTGAAAAATATGTGACCCGAAGATGTCCTTGTATCAAGTCTAAGAAGCCGGTCACACATGTCCGAGCTCCCATGGGCAGCATTACCTCCAACTTCCGATTAGAACTTGTGTGTATCGACTATCTACATCTGGAAACCAGTCGTGGAGGGTATGAATATATCCCAGTGGTGATCGACCATTTCACTAGGTTCGCCCAGGCGTACCCCACCAAGAACAAGAGTGGGAAAACAGCTGCAGAGCGTATCTTTAATGACTTTATACCCAAATTCGGTTATCCCTCGAAATTACATCATGACCAGGGTCGAGAATTTGAGAATAAACTGTTCCAAGCACTGCAACGGCTGTCTGGGGTCGGCCACTATAGAACATCACCCTACCATCCACAGAGCAACCCAGCGGAGCGGCTCAATCGGACCATACTACAGAAGTTGAGGACATTGACTGAAAATGAGAAATTGCGGTGGAAGGACCACCTCCCGCATGTGTTACACGCGTACAACTGTACCAAACATGAATCGACGGGTTACTCACCCTTTTTCCTCCTCTACGGTCGTCATCCACACCTCCCCATTGACCTGTTGTTTGGGTTAACGAAGAAAGAGGAACCGTACTCACCCAGAGGATACGCGGAGCAATGGGCTGAGAAGATGTCTGAAGCCTATCGGATTGCTTGTGAACATAGCAAAAAGTCCAGTGCAAGAGGAAAAGTAGCTTATGACAAGAAAAAAAAGGAGTAGTACTGCAGTCAGGAGGCAGAGTTCTGGTAAGAAACCTCAGTCAGCATGGAGGACCAGGCAAGTTGAGATCGTACTGGGAGAAGGCGATCTACGTGGTCAAAAGCCAGCTCGTCCAGTATACATTGTCTGCCCTGAACATGGAGACCAGAAAAAGACCAGGGCCCTCATTTATCAAGTTTTCTTGGAAAGTATTCTATTTTCGTTCTTAAGCACAGAATTTAGAATGTGTGCATGCACAAAAAAAACGGGATTTATCACATGTGCGTACACAGGTCCTACGCACACCTGTCTTCATAAATATCACCTTGCTCCTAAGCTTGAGCTCGTGCATGGTTTTAAGTATTTGCATACCAGAACCGCCCCGATTATCCATATATGGTCATGAAACACCCCCATGGGATGTGAAATAATGGACTGACCCGAGGGCTGACAGGCTGACAGACATGTACACATACGGTGATGTCGGATATGATATCTCTTAAAGACCATATTAACTAATAAAGCCCATGCTGGAATATGACTGCCTTTTTCCGTTTTGTTCGATTAATACCCAGGGATTAAAGTTCTCCTCAATTGTATTCCAAATCGTGACGGATGTTTCCGTAAATTCTCTACCTGCTGCATATGATTTCTAGAGGCATACAATCTATTTTGATGTCAGTATTGGGTAGCCTATATAAACAATAATACGAGAGCATATACAAGAACAATGAATCTCACTGCCATGTATGATGTAGCCTAAGTATACGCCATGTGTAGCCTGCCTATGTGATAAATACAAACATTAACTTGAATCCCATCATCATATTTACATAGTCTGTCCACTAGTTTATTACCTTGTTATTTCCCTCCCCCCTATCTATGTAAAGCGACCTTGCATGGGTCTCTTGAAAGACGCTATATAAAATGAAGCTCTATTATTATTATTGTTATTATTATTATTATTAAAATACTGTCTTTTACTGTTAGTCTCAGTGAAGTATCAACGGAGCGAGGTAATCTATTCTAACCAACAGATTGAAGTAGAAAGCATTTCGTTGTGGCCAATCTTATTTGGAAACATGACACAAAATAATAGTATGTCGCTTTTTATTTGAAACAATGTTTAATCGCGTTTGGTGGAGGTGGCTGTTCTGTAACCCCTTTCGTGACTGTGATGCGCCGAGTGAATCCACAGTCACTTGCTCCTCAATAGGAAACCAACCTAGATTTACCCTGAAGGACTGGTTCTAACCGAACCATTCGTTATACAAGAATCACAGAGAAATGTCAAAGGTGCTCACATTTGCACAAGGGTTTCGGACAGAGATACGGGATGGTTTGAAAGCTCGGCGTTGCTAATAAACATTTTAAATATTTTTTATAAACTGGTCAACACAGCATTATTTCCGGCGTTGGCTGCCTGGTGTGATCACAGCGCATGCGCATCATGCACACAACGCCGGAAATAATGCAGTGTTGACCAGTTTATAAAAAATATTTAAAATGTTTATTAGCAACGCCGAGCTTTCAAACCATCCCGTATCTCTGTCCGAAACCCTCCTGCAACTGTGAGTACCTTTGAAACGTCTCTGTGATTCTTGTATAACGAATGGTTCGGTCAGAACCAGTCATTCAGGGTAAATCTAGGTTGGTTTCCTATTGAGGAGCAAGTGACTGTGGATTCACTCGGTGCATCACAGTCACGAAAGGGGCTAGGTGGTTGATGGTGGTTGAGAAGTGAGAGAGAGAGAGAACCCTTGTAAGTTCTCTCTATTTATACACTGTGGAGCGCAGTTCTGGAAGGTTCTAGCCTGTCCTAACCGGTTCTACTATATGACATCATACTGAAGCTTAACTTGAATTACACTATGACACGGCGGCAGTTACACTAGGTGTTCTGCGTCTGCCCCCCCTGCCGAACAAGCAAGCCAACCTCTTGTTCGCGCATGAGCCCATTATAATTACACTACTGTCGCTATTTCACAATGAACTATAATGAATTACGGTTCATACAGAACACGCGCCAGTGTCAGGACTCAGAGTAATGCACGAAAGCTTATTTCCGCGTTGAAACTAATGCATGAACTGAGGAGCGCATATGCCGTAGTAACGATATTCTACCACTGGGTGTCAGCTAAGCATGCTCAGAGCTGTGCGTAGACATAAGCACAAAGTCAAGTTCAAGTTCAAATTGATAAATCCCACACTTTGCTTAGAAATGGTCGTACGCACGGGTTAAGCACATATCTGTGCGTACGCCACGTTGATAAATGAGGGCCCAGAACACTACACCGAATGATGACAGTGACGGAGGATACTGGCTAAGGATACCTGTTGAAAGGACAGAGGAAAGATCACTTGGACACCGTGAACGACGACCTGAAGTCATGCCAGGCCTGTGCCCTGAGAGTGAAGACGACAGGGGAGGAAACACGGATGGAAACTTACCTGTCTTGGCCAGACCGGAGGAAGATGTTAGTGAATCGGAGGAAGAAGAAGAAAGGGAGACCCCCCGAGCTCACTCTCCAATAGCCCAACCCCACCCCCAAGCTCACTCTCCAATAGCCCAACCCCACCCCCAAGCTCACTCTCCAATAGCCCAACCCCACCCCCAAGCTCACTCTCGAATAGCCCAACCACACCCCCAAGCTCACTCTCCCGTAGCCCAGCTCAATCTCCGAACCCCTCCACTCTCACCGGTAGAACAGGTCCAGTCACCGATAGAGCAGGTCCAGTCAGAGGTTAGGAGGTCTGCCCGTGACCGAAGGCCTAGACAATGTCTCACGTATGATATGCTAGGTGAACCGTCAGTGCAGAACAAGGTGACCATGAATTCAGTAGTACAGTGGCCACCGATAGTGCCCGCACCACACCACAGTCCACTACCACATCCATTGATACCCTTCGTAATGCCATGGTTGCATCCAATTTTTTACAGCCTTCCACAACATGCCCAGTATGCTTACCGTCCAACCGACACCCACGGTCCACCCATTGGGAGTTTGTTAGGGGTTCAAGCCTGAGGGTGATATTGAATGGTTGTGTTTGGTGATTTTCGGAAATGTCAGGAGCCATTTTTTAAGGTCAGGGAGTGTGTGATGCCCACTAGAAGTGGTATCACGTTAATATCTTTAGATTATGTGTCAAAACAGTGTGAACATATTGGTACAGGATTACCTCCATCAGAAACAAGGTAGAACAGTCATTTATATGTAATGGGAGACATTAACATAATTTGGTCAATAGGTGGCAGTATAGTACTGGTGTTTAGTGGCTTCGCCTTCCAGGGAACCATACCTTGTGTTTAGGGACGCACGAGGCGAACTCAGTCTCACAACCGGGAGGACCCAGAACCAATAACACCATGTCTGCACCTTCCTTTGTCAAATGACTAACTACAACCTGTTTCATAGGTGGGTAATATACTACAAAACACACATAAAGGTTAACAAGGATACATGCAATGTCGAGGGTCCAAATGAAGTAACTATTGTCGATGTTTGAGTCAAGTTTAAGAAGTTTAAGACAACAAGTAACATGGTTTAGAAGCTGACCGTCTATTGATGGCGCCATGTCTCGTGGTACATTTAAATAGAGTGTTGAAATACAATTGTCCATTTAATCACTAACGTGTCGGAGTTAAGTATCTCCAAGTGGATTATAAAGGTTTACGTTTTGAAGTACATACTGTTTGGGTTGAATTGCTGTTTAGTAAATGTGTATATTGTGTACAAGACGGTTAGAGGGAAATTACTTTAGCTTACACTACCTAGGAGGTAGCTAAACACCGGAGCTGTACCACATGCTCTCTCTCTCTCTCTCTCTCTCTCTCTCTCTCTCTCTCTCTCTCTCTCTCTCTCTCTCTCTCTCTCTCTCTCTCTCTCTCTCTCTCTCTCTCTCTCTCTCTCTCTCCCTCTCTCTCTCTCTCTATCTCTATCGCGCTCTCCGTTAAATGTAAATATAAATCTATTCCCTTGAGTTACACCATGGTCACGGTTTAGCAAATTCCTAGTAAGGTTGAGAACGGCCAGATACATATATATATAAATGCACTTTCATTGCACATTTGAGTTTCAATAGAACTTGAGCTGGAACACAAATATGAGTAACACTGAGGTGTTGAGGTATTTCTGTACACTAGAGAATAGTGGATATGACTGATGATAAACGAATGATGATAAAGGTAACAGTTATTGATGATTTAAGGAATTGTTTGACAGACAATGAGAATGACAGTGTTGTTTAAAAGAAGACATATGATGGTCTCTTCCAACATGCCTAGACATGCCAAGACAGAGGTTAACAGGAGAATGTTTCCCTTCTCACGTGCTTATACTTAAGACGCCAAATATGTATAAAGACATAAGTAATTACAATGTACAGTATAGAATACTGGATAACTACATTTAAAAGGAAAATGCTATTGAAGTGAACCAGGGTATCCTAAAAGGGTAGAATGTGTGTTGCAATGATGAATATGCTTTTGAATTAATAACAAGAATGGGATTATAATTGAATGTATTAAAGTAATGTAACTAATAGAACTGAATGATGATACAATGATGATACAATGATGATAATTGATTGATTGATTATTCTGTGGAATAAATAAACGTTGTTGAAATCACAACCGGGAGGACCCAGAACCAATAACACCATGTCTGCACCTTCCTTTGTCAAATGACTAACTACAACCTGTTTCATAGGTTAAATATATCTCTGCTATCAGGTGCCATATCCTGGTACCTGTAACAAATACACAGGTCACAACATGTTTACATGAACGTTTTGGAGTTGTATTTGGAGTGTATTTGGTGACTGTATACACTGTAAGGGAACGTCAGGCTCCTGTCCTCCCCACTTCCAGTGATGAAGCTAAGCTATGCTAACGGAGCGACTGTTCCCAAAGCTAAATGCACGCACAGAGACAAAAAAGGTATGTATCTTCTTGTCTAACTCGAGGGAAGATGTTAAATAAGCTAATTTCCCAAAATGTTGGAGTTTTCCTTTAATACAATTTTCAAGCAATCAATCAATCAATCCAATAACACACGCTCACTTCACTGTTAGACGGCATGCTTTGAAGCAGCTCGGAGGTGCATGCCATCTAAGAATGAAGTGAGGATGTGTTATTGGAATGATTGATTGATTGATTGAACATTTTATTAATGTCCGCCTTGTTTCGAACTGGTTATGCTTAGGCCCTCTTTCAAAGTCGGTTATGCTTAGAGTTTATCTTTAGAGCAGGGCGATAGAGCACCAGCCCTGATTCCAAACTCTAAGCATAACCGACTTCAAAAGAGGGTCTAAGCATAACCAGTTTGAAACAAGGCGGACATTAATAACATTTTCAATCAATCAATCCAATAACACACGCTCACTTTAAACAGCGCACCTCCCAGCTGCTTCTATAGAAAGTAGGTTCAAAGGCAACTTCTCTTCTTTTTTTTTAAACCTACTTTTTCTGCGGATGGTTTTGTGCATAAATCTCCATTATGCTTCAATTAATGTGTGTTTATTGTATAGCAATACGGTTGGATGAATTTGGCAATTGTATAAAGATGTAAGTGTAACGTTCGGGTTTCTGGTCTTAGGAACCCCACTGTCATTCTGGAGTTATTTCCCCTGGTGGTTGGTATCTGCACTCCAGTGGAGGCTGCTGACCAAATTTGTAGGTGAAGCACAAATTATTATATTATATATTAAATTATATTTTTTAAACATCCCCAACGCTGCAACACCCCCATTCCTCCCAGGTGTCAGGCTCCTCATTTGCTTCCATTCATTTTGGGGACCATGTTTAAATATCATCCTTCTGAAGTATAAACAAACTATACTGCTGTGACGATTTCAATAAAACAGACCATTCTGAGTCAATGGTATGCAGTGGCGTTGCGCAATATGTCGGGGCCCCCCCGCAGGGCAGACCACTCCCCTAAATCAAACCAAGCAGACCATGTACAGTATACAGTGGCTCGGCGGCCCGATCAAACCAAGCAGACCATGTACAGTATACAGTGGCTCGGCAACCCGATCAAACCAAGCAGACCATGTACAGTATACAGTGGCTCGGCGGCCCCTGATCAAACCAAGCAGACCATGTACAGTATACAGTGGCTCGGCGGCCCATGATCAAACCAAGCAGACCATGTACAGTATACAGTGGCTTGGCGGCCCCTGATCAAACCAAGCAGACCATGTACAGTATACAGTGGCTTGGCGGCCCCTGATCAAACCAAGCAGACCATGTACAGTATACAGTGGCTTGGCGGCCCCTGATCAAACCAAGCAGACCATGTACAGTATACAGTGGCCCGGTGGCCCCTGATCAAACCAAGCAGACCATGTACAGTATACAGTGGCTCGGCGGCCCGATCAAACCAAGCAGACCATGTACAGTATGGCTCGGGCCCATCAAAAAATAACACAGTATGCTATGACTGGCCCCTGTAAATGTCCTAACACAACCCCCTCAATGTACAGTAAATTACCAAGTATGGTTTTGTCAATATTCCAATGTACAGTTTTGTTTGTACAGTTGTACAGTGTCCCCCACCCACCCCTCCTATCCACCCCCTCCCCCCACCCCACCAACCACCTCCAATGTACAGTCCCCCCCCCCCCCCCCCCCCCTCCTACCCAACCTCCTCCAATGTACAGTTTCTACGTCAAATGTATATACTCCCTTTTCTGGACTCTTTTTATATCACAAACAGTACTGTATTTGCAAGTCTGGTATGTCATAAATGTATAGATGTAGCAGTACTGTCTATCTGTATGTCATGTATGTCATATATGTTACAATGATTTGAAAATGGGGGACCCTAATGTAAACAAGTCGAAAGTCTTTCTCTGGTCTGCATCCCCTTAACAATTGTATGTATTGAGCTGTACTGTACTGTACCCATTCTGCAATCTGTTAATAAAGTTTTACAATTCAATTCAATTCACGGCAGAACATATAGTTTGGCTCCACACACACACACACACAGCGGCATCACTTATGAACGGTTATTCGGTTACTCACCATTGTTGCAGCTGACGCGCCTTGCTCCAAATGTGTAGACAATAGACAGACAGTGAAACAAAGTTCTCCTCCAAGTCCTGTGGGTATTGTCTCCTCAACGTTTCTGCAGCTGAGCGAATTGCAGTTCTGCTCAATGAATGAATCCGAGAGAGGAATCCGAATTTCCCCTCTAACTAGTGCTATATGCTTCATTGTGTCATTAATAAAGTTTTCAATAAATCAATCAAACAATGCCGTTTGTTTAGACATTCACAAGACTTGCATAACGTTACATCATAACGTTAGCTAGCAAGCAAGCTAGTCGACGATATCTCCTTCCTCCATTGCAACGCTATCTACAGTACTAGAGAATTCAAAGTGCCCGCGAGGCGATGACGTTGTTGTTGTTGTTGTTGTCACGTTTAGCTTTTATCGCAGGTGTATATATTTAAGCATTACATCACGCGCAGGAGTGGTTTGTGAAAAATAAACCATGCCTAGGGGTGGTCGTTAGACCCCCCTAGGCATGGTTTATTTTTCACAAATCACGACTGCAAGTGGTGTAATGCTTTTATACAACTGCCACATTCATCCAACCTTATTGCTATACAATAAACACACATTAATCGAAGATTTATTGAAAAAAACATCCGCCACAAAAAGTAGTTCCCACAACAACAAAAAAGAGAAATTGCCTCCATGTGGAAGCAGCTCGGAAGTGCATCCAACCAACTAACACATCCAACTGTCTTTCAACTAAGACATCCAACCAACTAACACATCCAACTGTCTTTCAACTAAGACATCCAACTGAACCAACTAACACATCCAACTGTCTTTCAACTAAGACATCCAACCAACTAACACATCCAACTGTCTTGCAACTAAGACATCCAACCAACTAACACATCCAACTGTCTTTCAACTAAGACATCCAACCAACTAACACATCCAACTTTTCTTTAGTTTTTAATTATGAAGTTAGCGGTTGTTATTGGAATGATTGATTGATTGAAAATTGTATTACCAGATGCAGAATGGGTACAATACAGTACGGCTCAATACACACAATTGTTAATGGGATGCAGACCTACTTTCTATAGAACTTCATTCTTAGATGCTTCTATAGAAAGTAGGTAAAACGAATTAAAAAGTGTTCTTTGCCCTATAGGGAAAAAAAAGTTTTCTTCGCCCTATTTTTTTATTTCTTTTTTTAAACCTACTTTAGAGGCCTAAACTTAACGAGTTGGAAACCAGGCGTACAGTAATACAATTAGCAATCAATCAATCAATCAATTCAATAGGCCATGCTCACGTGTGTGTGTGTGTGTGTGTGTGTGTGTGTGTGTGTGTGTGTGTGTGTGTGTGTGTGTGTGTGTGTGTGTGTGTGTGTGTGTGTGTGTGTGTGTGTGTGTGTGTGTGTGTGTGTGTGTGTGTGTGTGTGTGTGTGTGTGTGTGTGTGTGTGGGTGTGTGTGGGTGGGTGTGCCAGACAGTGTGAGAGAGTGAGCTCTGCAGTCAGGGGCAAGGAAGAATTATATATTTTTTTAAATTGCAAATAATCAATCAATCAATCCGCGATTTAGCTTTTGTTCCACAATGACTCATGACCCATAGATTACACAATCCAACATTGTGTAAGAGACTAAGACATTCGCCGTGACAGAATCGGTTATTATTTAGTCGTTATGACGCTATCAACATATCCATTTGTAAAGATTATTGTCCGCCATCTTGTTTTTTTTTAAACTCGCACACGGAGTGAATGAATGAATTAATGAAAACTTTATTTAACAGATTGCAGAATGGGTACAATACAGTACGGCTCAATACATACAATTGTTAAGGGGATGCAGACCTGAGAAAGACGTTTGTCTTGTTTCCATCAGGGTCCCCCATTTTCAATTCATATAGACATTTATGACATACACAACATACATGACATTTATGGCATAGGGACATATAGGTATTTAGTACTGATACATTTGTGACATAAGCGGTATTCAAATATACAGTACTGTTACCCCTAGATCCTGACAGAGTATATACATATGATGGGGAGGGGACTGTACATTAGGAGGGGGTGGGTGGGTGGGAGGGAAATATACATACGGCGGGGAGGGAATATATACATGCGGTGGGGAGGAGACTGTCTATTAGGAGGTGGTGGGGGTTTTGGGCATTTACGGTGGCCAGTTTCGAATTGAAGCTTCCCGTAGGTGCTCTTTAAGAGCGGTTTTGAATGTGGGCAGGGATTCACATTCCTTTACAGCTTTGGGTAGGGCGTTCCACATTGTTGTGGCATAATTGCGAAACGTGTTTAGTCCCTTGTTTGAGCCGAATCTGGGTTTAACATGATTTGTTGAGCTTCCTCTGGTGTAGTGGTTGTGGTATTCACTGACCTTTGGGAAGTATTTTGACATGTACATGGGCACCCCGGTCGTATAGTGTATCTTGTAGACCAGGCCCATTGCAAGTTGCTGTACTCTGTCGTCTACTCTAAGCCATCCTAGGTTGGCAAAGTGGGCAGGGGTGAGGTGGGTTCTGGGGTTCAGGTCAAGTAGTAGTCTGACCAGTTTGTTTTGTGATGTTTGTAATTTTGTTTTAAGCGCCTTTGAGGTGCTTTGGTACCATGAGGTGCACGCATAGTCATAGTACCCTTGAATGAGTGCTCCTGCCAGAGTCTTCAGGGTATTCTTGTTTACCAGAGAGGAGATCCGGTACAAGAATCTAGTTCGTTGGTTGACTTTTTTTATTACATTGGATGCCATTTTGTCACAGGAAAGATTTGCCTCTAGGATGGAACCCAGGTAGGTAATTTCGTCTTTCCTTGTGACAATATTGTCACCCACTGTAACTGAGAATCCGTCGGTCTTGCTGAGTTTGTTATTTGAACCGAAGAGAATGGACTCTGTTTTGCCCATGTGTAATGATAGTTTGTTATCAGCGAGCCATATGCAGATTTTGCCTAGTTCCGTGCTGAGGGTTTTTTCAACCTGCAATTTGTTCTTGTCAGAGACCAGCAGGGCTGAGTCGTCCGCAAACAGGAACAAGTTGCAGTCATAGGCTGACGACATGTCATTTGCATAAATTAGGAGGAGTAGCGGTCCTAGTATGTGATAGTGATACGGTTGTGGGCAGGTCCTGGGACCAAGAGCGTGGAATTGTGACAGATACATACGTGTAAATTGACTGTTTCAGCCAATCAGAATCGAGATATTTGCATGCCGTTGTATAAATATCATCAAACGATGCACAATAAGTTCATGAACAATAACAAAACACTCCACCCTGGGCCTGGTAGCTGCAGTGGTAGCCCTTTAGCTACGTTAGCTCCAACAAGTTAGCTACTTAAACTGAGATAATAAAAAAAAATTGTAAACAAGCTGCAGAGCCGCAGTACGGCAGAAGAGAAACCATTCTCTGATTGGATCACAAGGCTGTCAATCATTCTAGCTGAAGAGCCGCAGAGCAGCAGAACAGAAACCATTCTCTGATTGGATCACAAGGCTGTCAATCATTCAATCCCCCATTCAATGGCAAGAGTTTAACTGCACGGACCGTGCTTAGATGACGTTAATAGCCTATTTTGATTGGCTATTATTTATTTATTATTTATTTAATCCTGGGTCAACCTGTGCAGCCATCTGCACGAATATTTACTGCAGTCATTACTGCAATAATAATCAATTGGATTTATATAGCGCTCTTCATGACACCCCAGTGACCCCAGAGCGCTTACAGAGTCCATTATTCGTTCATACACAGTCATACCGGTGGTGGTAAGCTACAATTGCAGCCAGAGCTGCCCTGAGGCAGACTCACGGAAGCGTGGCGAATAATCATCGCCTACGGCCCCTCCGACCACCACCAACATTCATTCACATTCATACGAGGCAAGTAGGTTAAGTGTCTTGCCCAAGGACACAACGGCAGTGGGATGGACATGGGCTTGAGCGGGATTCGAACCACCAACCCTTCGATCATTGGACGACCCGCACTACCCCTGAGCCACGCCGCCCCACTGTCATTACTGCAGTGCAGGCCTGCTCAGAGCTGTACATTTTGGCCATTTTTGAAGAAAGAAAAATTCACTGGCATTTTTTTTACAGTAGAAAACATTTTTTTTTTTTTATAAACAAAGTTTTTTATTCAAAGATTACATTTACATTCATATCTTGCATACAGATGTCATGTCCTTTGTTGTTTCCTTACTGAGTATCCCTCCCTCCCGCCCCACCCAGAAAAATAAAAAAGACAGTACAAAAGTAAATAAATACATACAAAATAAAATAAGACAAATACAAAATGTGACATTAGGATCCACTTTAACAGCAATATGGTACTCTTAAAGGATAAGTATATTTGCTATGGATATAATGCAACTCCAGGTCCGATACACAAGGCAGGTCGTATGACCCTAAATACGTGAGGTGGGAGATTAAATAAATACACGCCTACTGTCCCCAACAACCCCAATCAACAGGTAAGCCCACTCAGTGAAAACTGTCCCTTCCCTACATGGCACTCGACATAACTTCAGTCAGGAGGAAACGGATCTATTCTATCTACATATGAGATTAGCGGTTGCCAATGTGTGTAGAATTTATCAGCTGATCCTCGAATTGTAAATTTAATTTTTTCCAGTTTTAGGAATGACATCACATCATTCAGCCATAATCTGGATGATGGGGGAGGTTCTGCTTTCCAATGCAAGAGTATCCTCCTGCGGGCAATCAGTGAGGCAAAGGACACTACATTGTATTGTTTTTTGGTCAAGATCACATCCTCCTCGGGGATCCCAAAGATAGCAATTTGGGGGCAGGGCACTATAGTAATCTCCAGTACCTCCGAGATGGTATCAAAAAAGAACTTCCAGAATGTTATCAGTTTCGAGCAGGACCAGAACATGTGGGTTAGATCCCCTGGTGACTGTGCACATCTGTTACAGTTGTCTGTCACATTGGGATATATTTTAGCCAATCTGGCATTGCTATAATGGACTCTGTGAAGGACCTTAAACTGAATAAGGCCAAGTCTGGCACAGAAGGAAGAGGTGATGAAAACATTTCTAATAAAAAGAAATAATAATAATAATAATAATAAAAAAATATATATATATGTAAATTAATAATAATTATGAATTATGAGTGAATTTGTGTTTCACGTGTTGTCATAGAGAAACCTCCACTGCCAGTGCACTCACTGTTGGTCACGCCCCATTCCTGATGTGTCACTCCTTGTTCTGTCACCACTGGTTGCTGTCACTGTGCTGTCATTTACCTGTCACTAATTGACGCCTTGGAATATTTGGGGTTTGACTATATATTCATTGTGGTTTCTCTCTGCCCCTGTCGAGGCTTCAGACCGTGTATCGTATGGAAGGAGCTAGAGATATTGCTGACCTTCTCGCTCTTGATTCTTCTCATGTATCTACCTTGCTCTCAAGTTGACGCCCGGCGTCTTTCCCTGGATTCTCTGTGCTCTGTGTTCTTACATTAAAAGGCACCACTAAGAAAGAGCAATCATTCTCCAACTCGTATTACTTCCTCCCCCACTGGACTCACAATTGCTTACCTGCACCGCAACCGTAACAGAAGCCTCGACCATAATGAGCTCCATGGAGGAAATAAGAAACTAAATGATCGCACAGCGGGAACGGCTGTCAACGTGGAACTGGGTCGGCTAGGAGACCTGACCATATCCTCCCGGGAGGCGGCGAATTCGGCCTTGGCGGCAGTCAACGACGTCCGGTCCACCGCTGCCGAGTCGGGAGCAGCCAAGGGAGTCGCAGCTGGAACGCCGCCAGCCAGCGGGGGAGGAGAGCTGGGACCTCCAGACAGGAGAGAGGAGATCCGCAAGCCAAGGCTGCCACCTCCGGACCGATATGGAGGATCTTCTGAAGGATGTCGTGAGTTTGTCACTCAGTGTTCTCTCATCTTTCAGCTACAACCCGCACTTTCCCCACACATGTGTCTCAGGTAGCTTATATAATCACCTTGCTCACTGGCCGGGCCCTTTCCTGGGCTACTGCCAAATGGGAGAATGCATCGCAGATCTGCAACAGTGTGGATGCCTTCACCCGGGAGTTGTGTCATGTATTTGGCACCTCCCGGGTGATTTCCATTTATGAGGCCGGCAGTCGACTCTTGTCCTGCCGGCAGGGCATTCGCACTGTTGCGGATTATGCGATTGATTTTTGCATTGTGGCCCGGGAGGCGGCCTGGCCGGAGATTCCTTGCTGTGTACTGTTTGCACAGGGGCTCTTAGTGCGCATGCGGGATGAGCTGTCCACCCGTGAGCTACCCGAGCACTTGGACTTCCTCATCAACCTGGCAATAAAGATCGATAATATACATCGGGAGAGGGAGCACGAGAGAGGAGCCTCATCTCAAGGTCTCTTCCGTCCCACTTCCGGTGTCGAACCCCCCCCACCTTTGCACATAAGAGAGAGCCTGAGTGACGAACCGATGCAACTGGGTGCCCTCAGGCAGACAGGCTGAGGCGCATTGAAGAGAAGCTCTGTTTCCGCTGCGGCCACACGGGGCATCGGTTTTCCAGTTGTCGGGATATTCGGGAAACGGGGGGGCCCGCTAAACTCAGGGGGAGTTATTGCAGGTGGGCATTCCTCCCCGGTTACTGATGACAATCGCACTTTTTTTAACATTACTATTGGGTGGGGGGATGTGATTGTGACTAACAAGGCTTTGGTGGATTCTGGGGCGGCAGGCAACTTAATCCATGAGGGATTAGCACTTAAGTGGGGGGTCCCATTGGAAGACCTAGAGGTGCCTATCCCGGTTCACTC
The DNA here is from genome assembly GCF_963971535.1 of Notolepis coatsorum. Taxonomy (NCBI): domain Eukaryota; kingdom Metazoa; phylum Chordata; class Actinopteri; order Aulopiformes; family Paralepididae; genus Notolepis; species Notolepis coatsorum. The sequence continues at coordinate 117,126,112 of NC_140167.1, forward strand.
TTTGGATGGTCAACCTCTGGGCTGTGGAGTCATTACCCAGCGCACCAAGCAGCTACGGTGCAGGTGGCAGGTAATGGGTGGGAATATTTATATTTTTTTGTTGTTATGTCTCCCTGTTCCACGATTGTGCTAGGTCACCCCTGGCTTGCTGTGCATAACCCGTGTATTAATTGGGCTACGGGTGAACTCTCCATGGGAAGCGGCGTCAAGGCTGATGCTGGCGAGAGTTCACCTGCCCCTCCCCCCTCTTATGTCTCTCTCCAGGATGACGGTGAACGTTGCAGACTCCGTCTTATCTCCCAACCCCGATTTGGCAGGAGTACCTGCGGTCTATTTTGACCTGGCGGACGTTTTTAGTAAGACGCGTGCTAACGCACTACCGCCTCCTAGACCTTACGACTATCCCATTAATCTTCTACCTGGTACCTCTCCACCCCGTCGGCGGATGTTTTCTCTCTCTCGTCCCGAGACTGTGTCCATGAACACTTATATTTGAGAGGCACTGTCCACGGGGCATATTCGACCGTCCACATCCCCTGCAGGCGCTGGCTTCTTTTTTGTTGCTAAAAAGGATGGGGGTCAGTGGCCGTGCATAGATTATAGGGGATTGAACGACGTTTCCATCAAGAACCGATACCCTTTACCTCTCATGGACACCGCCTTTGAGTGCTTACAGGGGGCGCAGGTATTTTCTAAACTTGACTTACGTAATGCATACAATTTGGTCAGGATTAGAGAGGGAGACGAGTGGAAGACTGCATTTAATACTCCTAATGGGCATTATGAGTATTTAGTCATGCCTTTTGGTTTAGCTAATGCTCCGGCAGTTTTCCAAGCCCTGGTCAACGACGTGCTGCAGGATTTAATTGGGATGTCAGTATTTGTGTACTTAGATGACATCCAAATTTTTTATCGCAATATGGTGCAACACCAACTGCACGTTCGTGAGGTGCTTCAATGTCTCATTAAGCATCAACTATTTGTTAAGGCAGAGAAGTGTGTGTTTCACACTGACACTGTGTCTTTCCTGGGCTTTGTGTTGACAAAGGGTGATCTTCGCATGGATCCAGCCAAGGTGAGTGCAGTCTTGGACTGGCCACGCCCTTCGTCGCTCAAAGAATTACAACGGTTTTTGGGCTTTGCAAATGTCTACAGGCGTTTTATTCGCAATTTCAGCACCTTAGTCAATCCTCTGACAGCTCTCACTAAGGCCTCTCTCCCTGGCTTTGAATGGTCGCCGAAACCAGAGTCGTCCTTCTGCGACCTTATAGTCGATTTACCTCCGCCCCTGTATTAATCCGCCACGATTCGGAGGCTCAGTGTATTGTGGAGGTGGATGCCTCTGACATCGCGGTGGGGGGGGTGATCTCTCACAGATGTTTAAAGGACATTGAACTTTTTTTCCGCGCCGGCTATCTCCGGCCGAGCGCAACTACGACATGGGTAATCGGGAGTTGTTGGCAATTAAGTTGGCACTGGAGGAATGGAGACATTGGTTAGAGGGTGCGGCACATCCTTTCATTGTTTGGACTGATCATAAGAACTTGGCTTACATCCAAGGGGCTAAACGCCTTAACGCTCGCCAGTCCAGGTGGGCGTTATTCTTCACTCAATTTCGATTTTCCATCTCCTACCGGCCTGGTTCCAAGAACGTCAAACCTGACGCTCTTTCTTGTCAGTTTGATACTCCGGACCGGGAGGAGAAGCCCCACCCTATTATTCCACAGGCCCTTATTTTGGCACCCGTGTCATGGGGCATAGATAGGGTGGTAAGATCGGCTCTGGCACGGGAGCCTGATCCCAGTGGGGGTCCTCCGGGGCGGATGTATGTGCCCAAGGCTGCGCGCTCGCGACTGCTGCAGTGGGCACATACCTCTTCACTCACCGGCCACCCTGGGGCCGCCAGGACCCTGGAGTTTATCCGTAGGAGGTTCTGGTGGCCTACAGAGGTGGGGGATACACGTTCCTTTGTGGCGGCCTGTCCGGTGTGCGCGCATAGTAAGACCTCTCGCCGTGCACCAGCGGGTCTCCTCAGACCGCTTCCTATTCCTAAACGGCCCTGGTCGTACATATCCCTGGATTTTATTTCTGGCCTTCCCCTGTCAGATGGGTTCACTGCCATCTTGGTGGTAGTGGATTGCTTTTCCAAGGCGGCCCACTTCATTCCCCTCCCCAAACTGCCCTCGGCTCGAGAGACTGCTGACCTGGTGGTGCAGCACGACTTTTGGGTCGACGGGTTGCCAGTGGATATTGTGTGTGACCGGGGTCCTCAGTTCGCCTCCAGGTTCTGGAAGGCATTTGCCTCCAGCCTCGGCGCCTCCGTCAGCCTGTCGTCTGGGTTTCACCCGCAGTCGAACGGGCAGACGGAGCGCGTCAACCTGGCGTCCTGAGGTGTTATGTTGCCGGGTGTCCGGCAACTTGGAGTAGGAGGTTGGCCTGGGCGTGCAAAATACCCTCCTCTCCTCTTCTACTGGTATGTCTCCCTTTCAGTGTCAATATGGTTTTCAACCTCCTCTGTTTCCCTAACAGAAGCAGGAGGCTGAGGTTCCATCGGCCCAGGCACATGTGGCTCGCTGTCGCAGGACGTGGAACGGGGTGTGGACGGCGCTGCAGAAGGCCTCGGTTAAGGCTCAGCGGCAGGCTAACCGCAAGCGTCGTCCGGCTCTGGTTTTCCGTCCTGGACAGCAGGTTTGGCTTTCCATCCGTGATCTCCCTCTCCGGGTGGAATCCAGAAAGCTGGCCCCTCGCTTCATAGGCCCCTTTAAAATGGTTTGTCGGGTGAACCCTGTGGCTTACAGGCTGCGGCTTCTGGCCTCTATGAGGGTTCATCCAACGTTTCATGTGTCCCTGTTGAAGCCATTCCTCTCATCGACCTTGTCCCCGCCACTTCCTGCGGTTCCACCGCCTCGCATTATTGATGGTCAACCTGTCTATACGGTGCGGAGGATCCTGAGTTGTAGGCGGAGGGGTAGGGGGTTTCAGTTCTTGGTGGATTGGAAAGGGTACAGGGTAGAGGAGCATTCTTGGGTGCCTCAAAGGGATATTTTAGACCCCAGCCTGATCGATTATTTCCGGCGGCTGCATCCCGAGGCCCCTAGGTGAACGTCAGGTGCCGTTTGTCGGGGGGGGGGTACTGTAACGTTCTGGGTTCTGGTCTTAGGAACCCCACTGTCATTCTGGAGTTATTTCCCCTGGTGGTTGTTATCTGCACTCACTGTTGGTCACGCCCCATTCCTGATGTGTCACTCCTTGTTCTGTCACCACTGGTTGGTGTCACTGTGCTGTCATTTACCTGTCACTAATTGACGCCTTGGAATGTTTGGGGTTTGACTATATATTCATTGTGGTTTCTCTCTGCCCCTGTCGAGGCTTCAGACCATGTATCGTGTGGAAGGAGCTGGAGATATTACTGACCTTCTCGCTCTTGATTCTTCTCATGTATCTACCTTGCTCTCAAGTTGACGCCCGGCGTCTTTCCCTGGATTCTCTGTGCTCTGTGTTCTTACATTAAAAGGCACCACTAAGAAAGAGCAATCATTCTCCGACTCGTATTATTTCCTCCTCTACTGGACTCACAATTGCTTACCTGCACCGCAACCGTAACAGTAAGCACTGTCTATCTGTAATACAATTTTCAATCAATCAATCATTCCAATAACACACGCTCACTTCATTCTTAGATGGCATGCCTTGAACAGCGCACCTCCGAGCTGCTTCTACACATGGAGGCAACTTCTCCTTTTTTTTTTTTTACAACTTTTTCTGTGGATGCTTTTGTCACTAAATCTTCAATTAATGTGTGTTTATTGTATAGCAATAAGGTTGGATGAATGCGCCAATTGTATAAAAGCCATTACACCACTTGCAGTCGTGTGTTATGAGAATTAGAGCATGCCTAGTTTATAAGTTTATAAGTTTATTTGGATCCCCATTAGCCACAGCAGTGCTGGGGCTATTCTTCCTGGGGTCCATAACACATAAAATACAGTTCTGTTCCGTATACGCTCTCGCTCGGCATCGCTCTCTGCACTATCTCGCATATGTGCACGCGCACTGAATAAAGACCACAAATGTACCTTTAATCCCAATATTCGTCTGACCACACCCCTATCAGCTTACCCATATAAGCAGGGGTGGGGCCACCCACTCGCCTCCTTCTCGCTTTCACCACAAGGAAGAAGTGCCTCGTTAGATCCCCACACTTGACACCATGATGGAAGAAAGGATTAGGAGCAGCTTTGGGAAACAAGGATACGTTGACATCTTATCTTTATTTTCTCTCTCACTATTTTCGAGAAAATACGGCGATATTGTCTTCGTACTGGAGTGTCTGGAAGATGATGATCATTCTAAAAACCCTCCACCGGTTTTCGTATTGGGAGCACGCCGCTGCATGCTTCTCAACTGCAGTTCCTTGCTGTGTTTGTTAGGGTGAAACCTGTCAGGCCACAGCTGAACTGTCGGACGCGCCGCTGTTGTGAGAAGCGGTGGGTTTCAGGTTGGGTGAGTACTGTTGCTGGCGGGCTTCACTTGTCTGTTAGTGCTATGGGGGCTACTTGACAATGTTTATGGAAACCGGCCCCAGACTAGGGTCCTTTGTTCAGCCACCTAGGCGACAGAAGGCCTTGGTCTGAAGACCATTGTAGTTTTAACTAGTGGGCCGCGACCATTAACACTGGTGATCCCTGTGTGTTCTGGACGAGTGGATATCTCTCTGTCCCGTGTTTAAGCCCCTTCTTTCATATCCAAATGAGAGTATTCCTTCACGAGGAGATATGTGCATGGATGTGCGGTAGCGGCAGATCCATGTTCAAGTCAGCTACACAGGCCAGTTTGGTATTGTGCTGATTCCGTCGGGTGTTGGTAAAATCACCGTTGTAAAGCAGTGTTGACATCTTGTTTCTCTTTTCTCTTAAAAAGTGAGGAGAGGTTCAGAACGGCGGCCTGTCTGGGTGAGTGTTATGTCATTGTATACATGTTCAGGTGATAGCTGCTTAGCTTACGGTTAGCCAGTCAGCTGTTAGCTGCTGCGTTAGCCTGCTGGGATCGCTGCATGGCCTACTTAGGTTGGGCCTACTGTTAGCCAGTCAGCTGTTAGCTGCGGCGCTAGCATGTCGTGATCACTAGGTAACGTTAGCTTGCTGCTATAGGCCAAGGCCTGGCGCGGGGTAGCTTTAGCTCCTCGCGCGCCGCCGCGAGCTCGCTTCTGGTCACGTGCGCCGTTAGTTCGGCGTCTCGCGAGCAGGGGCAGTAGCGCCCGAACGGTTGGAGCGGCCGTTAGCTTAATGCTACTCTGTTGAACGTGCTTTGATTATAACATGTTTTACACTCTTGACTACGACGTCATCCTTGACAGGGGATGTTCGTCGACCCTGCCCTGAGCCTGGACGGGGAGTGCGTCAACAAAGAGGACTGTAGCGACTGGTTGGAGCGACGCCGCTGCCCAGTTCGAGCAACACAGGATCGGCTGTGTTGTCTACGGGGTCTTGACTGAGTCTGCACTTCGCTGATCTACGTTCCGGGTAGGACAAGGTTTGACCAGACCTTATAACACGTCTTCTGGTTTTACTTTTCTAAATGTTTTGTGAATAACGATGTTTTCCCAAAACGTGTGTTGCTGCAATGCATTTAGGATACGACGCGAGTTGTGTGAACTGTTTTTGTCACTGGCAGTTAGCTTCTCCGTGCAAATCGGGTTGTTGTTACAGATGTGAAAATGATCTGGTTGTTGTGTGAGAAACATCATGGTGTTTATATGTACCGTGTACTCACAACTAAGGTAACTAACCTATGAAGCTATGCTTAGTGACAAGTGAGTAAAAGAATGTTCTTTTCTCAGCCTGTGATGACAATGAACAGTGTGTTCACATATTAACAGGTTTTCCTGTTTTAACTGGCCGTATTAAGGGTAAAATAAGAGGATTGTGTTTCCCCCCGGTTCCCTGGGGACTTTTTCATCCTCCTATCAGACATGTTGTGCACTAAATTGTGTCTTTTGTGTGGTAGGGATGCGATGTAACCCTTAGCTTGATTGCTGAGGTTGTGCTAAAACTGCTGGAGAAACTTTATTTTCCTAAAAGATTGTTTGGTCACTGTCGTGTGTGCTTAGCAAGGCCTGTGGCCGATACTAATCGAGAATTATGTATTCTCTCATTGTGAAAAACGGCGTTCCTCTGTAGTGTGTTTTTGCCATTTTTTGTAGGTGATGATGGGTTGTGTGTGTCATGTGACCTACAACTGGGTTGGACTGGCCACAGAAGCACATGTGTATGTTGGACCGGGGCTCTTAGAGCCCTCTCTATTCTGTGTTTTTTCCTTAGTAAAAATCAGATAGCAGGTTAGCTCATGCGCTGTGTGGAGCTGTCAAACGCTTCATAGAGCTGACTATGACTGTGTCATATTCTCTTTTTGTCATTACATCGTATCATGGGTGTGGGGTCGTAAAGGGGTGAACTGGTAACCTTTCCTCTCCTCCTTGTTTCTGTCGGTCAGGGGTACACCCCCTGTCCTTCAAGGTTCCCATCACGTGGCGGTTCGGCACGTTACGGGGGGGGGGGGGGAGTTTCCTGGTCCCACGGCCTGGTATATTGGGCGTGTGCACCGCAGGAATTCCCCCGCCATAGAGTACGTCACCGTGCGCGTCTCTGTTGGTAGGACTTCCGTGTGCTGTTCAGGTCCATGTGATGGATCTGTTTCAGGGGGGTGGTCAGGGCTCCTCCTCACCAAGCGCCTATTTCGGGCCTTCTGTGAGTTCGGACTCCTTCTTCCATGTGAGGGAGCCTCCATCAGAGTACAGAGCCTTCCTCCTCAGATTGTCAAAGTGAGTGGACCCTCTAGAAGGTGTCCTATTCTATTGTATATGTATTCGATTCAATTCGATTATTGAGTGTGTATGGGTTCAGTGCCTCTTCCCCGGAGAGCCCTAAAACCAGTTTTTTACATGGCTCGAGGTGCAATATATTCTTTTCAATCTGTACAGCTCGCGTGGGAAGTCTCTCTGGGGATCCCCGTCTCCTTCCTATGGGAGGGTGGTGGGATGTAAAAATGTGAAATTTTTTTACCCCCGGCTGTGTAGACTGGGATACATACTGTTGATGCTTCCTTCTTTTCTATTCAAAAAGTGTTGGAGTTAGGAAGTGTCACACCCCTCTTGTCGTTCCCCTGGGCGCCTTGGGGATTCAATGACAGGTCTAAATAGCCTGTTCATTGATGGGGGTGTGTCCCGACGCACGTATAGTGCTAGCTCGCTGTAAACAGGCGACTGACTGGCACGCCTTGGTTGCTTGTGGTTAAAACGGCGTTTTTATAAAGCAACTGAGATGGTGGTTTTTCCTCTTCCGACGACCAAATCCCACGACCTGGGTTGGTTTTCGACGGATTCTCGTTCATGTCTGGGGGATGATGACGGAATGGATCTGAACATATGTAGAGGGGTCTCACGCCCTTGGGGTGGGCCACCAGGCGCGGTTCGCCCGAACGTCTGGGTGGCGCCTTCTTTTCATGTTAAGATCGACACGCATATCTGCCCTTTCTCCTGGAGTAGGCATGTCGGCGTGGTTAGGGCACGGGACTGGTTCTGGTCACGCTGGTCCGGATCAGTTGAACCCGTTGTCCGCCGGGGATGCAGATCTGCTGTTCTGGTACCCTGAGGGACTTGGGCTTTTTTCAGGGGGAAAAATGCCAGGTCGGTCCGGGTGTCACAGGGTTAAGCACTATGGAGACCCTGGTTGGGTACGTTTTTACTCAGCACTGTCGTAATGGCTTACGGCCATGCCATTCTGTACACGCTCGATCTCGTCGGATCTCGGCCGCTACACAGGTTGGTCCTGGTTAGTACTTAGTTGGGAGACCGCCTGGGAATACCAAGTACGGTGTGCTTAGGGGCTGGTTCTCCATTCTTTTTTGCTCCTCTCTCACGCATGGCGAAGAGGGGCCTGTGGGGGTGGTTTTTGACCTCCTCTGGTGACCCTGTGCTTCCCGTACCGCCAGGCCCGGTCCGAAGTAATGTTTTGTCGACCTGTAGGCCTGGGTTAACCCTTTTTTGGAAACTGAAACACTTGTACTGCGGTATAGCCGGTGTATACCCGCAGGTGTGTTTTGGAGTTTTTTCTTGAGGGGTTATAGGAACAACCACCGCATTGGGTAACACCAAGGTGGTTGATTCCCTGGTGTGTTGGTGCAGTGTCAACTCCCGGGTTCACCGTTTGAGGGTGCCCCTGCACGTTCATGACGTCTGCCAATCGTGTCAGCCTTCTCTGCCTCGACCCCTCTGGGTGGGGGTTTTTAAATGGAGGCTTGGTCATGCAACACCGCCAGCTTACGCTCCTTCCGCCGGGGCGGCTGTGTTCAGCTGTCCCCTCTGGCGCCTGTCTCGTCCGCAGTCTCCAGGCTAGGGTTAATAGCCTGTTGCCTGGTTTTTCCCTGGTGCGCTGCCTGCTTCCGTTGGTTAACCTTTTTTGTGTGCTTACGGTCATGCTGACTGCCTGTTGCAGGGTCAGTGTGCCAGGCGGTGTACTATTGGGGGGACGGGGCCCGCTTGGCTGAGGGGCCTTTGTCCGAATACGCTGGCGATGTGGGGGGCGGGGCACTACGTGCCCACCTGGTGGGGTCTTGATGCTGGCATCATGGACTTCTCCGGGCCCCCATTCCAGGGAGTCCAGCCCTTTTGGTGGGTCTGGGTCTTCCTTCGCGCTCCGCTGCTACGGCCTTGCCACGGGGTTGGGTTTGCCCTTGACCCCGTGATTCTGGGGGCAGTAACGAGGTTGTTCCTCCGTTCGTTCCCGGGTGGCATGCGGGTTGTGCGTGTGTGTAGTCGTGGGGTCAAGCCACGGTCTGCTCACCCTGTGCGTTGAGTTGCTTGAGTGCCTATTCGCACGGTCGGGTCCGTCGCCCTCCCGTGAAGCCCCTAATAGGGGGGGTGCCCTCCATTAGGGTGGGTCGGGGGGCTCGGCCCTCCCTGTTCTGATGGTTGTGGGGGGCTGTCAGCGGGGTGTATTTGTCGGCCGTTGGCTCTCGCTCGGCCTCCTTTGTGCAGAGAGCGATGCCGAGCGAGAGCGTATACGGAACAGAACGTTAGGTTATGACTATAACCAAGTTCTGTTAGTATAGCGACGCTCGGCATCCGACGCCGCTGCAGCCTTTGACCTCGCCGAAAGCTTGGGAAGGAGGCGAGTGGGTGGCCCCACCCCTGCTTATATGGGTAAGCTGATAGGGGTGTGGTCAGACGAATATTGGGATTAAAGGTACATTTGTGGTCTTTATTCAGTGCGCGTGCACATATGCGAGATAGTGCAGAGAGCGATGCTGAGCGTCGCTATACTAACAGAACTTGGTTATAGTCATAACCTAACGTTACAGACTTATACACTCACAACATTTACATGTCATACAGACAATTAAAACAACAATAAAAACCCTAATCAAATTCATAATACAATACAACAATATATACGCCTTATGAATTCATAATACAATACAATAATACCTACTCATAATTAATTCATAATACAATACAGCATAATATACTATTTAGCTTTTACATACATGATCTATGTTCATATCAGCCAATTATACAATATTTTAATAATATATCCCTATCAGACACATGCCTTTTCATCCATATATACCTATCTCTTTATCAGAAACATACATTTTCATTTACGTACACACTATCTATTAGGGAATGTCAATTTCTTTGGTTGAAAATGTTGTTTTACCACGATTTTGAAACAACATTTACTATTCTCCTACTTAACATGTCTGGGAAGAGAGTTCCATTCCTGCATACCACGGAACATGACAGTTCGCTTCATTGCATTCGACCTCACTTTTGGAAGTGTAAAACCTCGTGCAGAAGCATGTCTGGTGGAATGGTTGTGTCTGTCAAGACTTATAGATAAATTGTTATATAAAATTGAGGGGATCTTTGTAACAAGAATATTCCTAGTGAATACAAGGAGTGAGCAGAGTAATTTATGTTTGACAAGTAACCAAGTTAAACAACTGTGCATCGCTGCAACAGTAGTTCTGTACTCACAGCAAAGCGCTATACGTGCTGCTTTGTTTTGTACCTTTTGTAATTTTTTCAGTTTATTCGTCGTTACATTCGACCATACTGCAGGACAATAGTCAAGAGTTGACAAAACCAGAGCTTGAATTACCTGTTTGATAGAATTTAGTGGTAACAAATGAGCACATCTTTTAACAACAGAAATCCCTCTTCCCATTTTCACTACTATATTGTTTATATGGTGTGACCATGACAATTTACTGTCTAATGTTACCCCTAGGAGTTTAGTCTCCTGGACTTGATTCTTAGAGTATGGTTTGAACCGAAAATGATGCTACTTGTCTTTGATATGTTTAGAACTAGTTTGTTATTCTTTATCCATTCCATCACTGATTGCAACTCTGCCTTTAGGACCGTATTTAATTCATTGGCTGTTGAGGCTGATGTGTAAATCGTTGAATCATCCGCATACATAGAAATATATGACTTATTTAGGACAAGAGGCATGTCATTTGTAAATATGGTGTAGAGCAAAGGCCCAAGGCAACTTCCTTGGGGTACTCCACACCTTACCGTTTTAACTTCTGAGTAACTCCCATTAAAAAAAACTATTTGTTTCCGGTTTGCTAAATAAGTTTGCATCCAAGATAGTGCAGATGAGGAGAAACCGTAACATTCAAGTTTTTTAAGTAAGAATTTGTGATCTATGATGTCGAATGCTGCAGTAAAATCAAGCAAGACAGCTCCAACCATCTCTTTCAGCCAATCATCTGTCATTTGGGTTAAAGCAGTCGCTGTTGATAGTCCTTCACGATATGCATGTTGAAAATCAGTGGTCAATGTGTTAAAAGAAAAGTAGCATTTAATCTGTTCACTTACTATTCTTTCCATCAGTTTACTTAAAACTGGCAGTAAACTTATGGGACGACTATTAGATCCTGAGAATGGCAATTTCTGTAAATGTTGGTCCCTTTGAGGTCTTTGGCTCTCTGAAGAACCGCTGATCTGTCCTTGTATTTTGAAAATGTCACCACTATGGGTCTTGGTCTCTCGCGTCCCTCCCCAGGTTTCCCTGTTCGGTGCACCCTCTCCATCTCAATGTCCCTCTGTAGCTTGAGCTTGTCCACCATGACGCTCCTCACCTTCTCTTCCGTGTCTCCCCAGGTTTCTCCAGGCAACTCAGCTATGCCATCAATGACCAGGTTGTTTCTTCTGTATTGACCTTCTAAATTCTCTATTTTATCTGTGACTGTTAGCAGGCTTTCACAGGTTTTCCAGATGTCAGATTGCATGTACTTGCAACTATCTGACTGTTTTGCATTGTTAGCATTGATGTCGTCAACCTCCTTATGTGTGTACTGGATGCTTGTTTTAATTTCCTGGACCTCCCGTGTAATTGCATCCAGTCTTGAGTTTGTAGAGTCCATGATGATTTTTACAAAGCTTTTGAAATTGTCCTGTTGTGTTTGTAAGAGAGCAGTGAACATCTCTTTTTGCTGTTGCAGTAATTAATTTACTTGTGCAAGTGAGGCATAGTCCTCGTCTGATTTAGGCTCATTTTTATCTTTCTTTGGTGGCATTGTGGTTTAGTGTTAAGAAGGCTATAGAGAACAACTTGATATGAAATACTGGTGGTAGCTGGGCTGCTGGGGCCTGGTGGTAGCTGGGCCGCTGGAGCCTGGTGGTAGCTGGCTGCTGGAGCTGGTGGTAGCTGGGCTGCTGGGGCCTGGTGGTAGCTGGGCTGCTGGAGCTGGTGGTAGCTGGGCTGCTGGGGCCTGGTGGTAGCTGGGCTGCTGGAGCTGGTGGTAGCTGGGCTGCTGGGGCCTGGTGGTAGCTGGGCTGCTGGGGCCTGGTGGTAGCTGAGCTGCTGGAGCCTGGTGGTAGCTGGCTGCTGGAGCTGGTGGTAGCTGGGCTGCTGGGGCCTGGTGGTAGCTGAGCTGCTGGAGCCTGGTGGTAGCTGGCTGCTGGAGCTAGTGGTAGCTGGGCTGCTGGGGCCTGGTGGTAGCTGAGCTGCTGGAGCTGGTGGTAGCTGGGCTGCTGGGGCCTGGTGGTAGCTGGGCTGCTGGAGCTGGTGGTAGCTGGGCTGCTGGGGCCTGGTGGTAGCTGGGCTGCTGGGGCCTGGTGGTAGCTGAGCTGCTGGAGTTGGTGGTAGCTGGGCTGCTGGGGCCTGGTGGTAGCTGGGCCGCTGGAGCCTGGTGGTAGCTGAGCTGCTGGAGCTGGTGGTAGCTGGGCTGCTGGAGCTGGTGGTAGCTGGGCTGATTCCCACCCGTTTGTAGTTGCAGCTCGATCTCGATCTCCGTGGTGTTTGGAGAAATACCTGAAGTGCTCAAGATGATGTAAAATATAGCCTGGTTGGGGAAAATAATGAAGAAAGAAACATTAGAAATTCAAACGTACAACTTAATGGGACAATGACCACAATGAACAGCTGACACTTAGGGGGGTCTAACGGCCCTAGGGGCCTAACAACCACCCCTAGGCATGCTCTAATTCTCATAACACACTCCTGCGCATGATGTAATGCTTAACTATTACACACTATTACAAAATATTATAGTATTACACTATTACACATTATTGGGTGGAATAAACCTTTAAAACTATTTGGGTGGAATAAACCTTAAAAACTAAAATAAAAATACATGCCGTTGTTTCAACATTCCAGAATCCAGGGCCCTCATTCATCAACGTGTGCGTAGAACATGTTCTATTTCCACACGTAAGCACAGAATTTAGAATGAGTGTACGCACAGGAATATTGGGATTCATCAACCGTGGGTACACAGGTCCTATGCTCCTCCGTGTTGATGAATACCACTTTGTTCTACCGTCAATGCTCGTGCATGATTATCCATATATGGTCATGAAAGTGAGGAAACACCCCCCATGGGATGTGAAATAATGGACTGACCCGAGCGGAACTCTGAGAAGCTTCACGGAGATTTTTCACTGCTGTCGAACCAAGAAGACACAACGCGCGTGTTTATGGGATAAATAAAAGGCGGACTTGTAAACGGTGATGTCAGATATCAACGGCTCCCTAAGACCATTGCTGCAATTCTGCCTTGACAGCTCAAAATACTAATAAAGACCGTTCGTTGACCACTGTTTGGCGTTGGTTGTGTGTCATTATAATAACCGTGCTGTAATATGAATGCCTTTATTAGTTGTGTTCGATTGGCTATGATTTTTAGAGGCATCTATTTTGTTGTCGGTATTACCGACAACAAAATAGATGCCTATATACTATTAGGTAGCCTATATGAATTACATATAATAGCAGCCATAGCCTACATTATGCAACAGTAACTTGCGCATACCGGTGTATGCGACGGACCAGTGTATACCTTGTATCATATCATATTCATATAATAGTTTACTCTATCAGCATACCAGCATGTAATATGTTCTTTGTTAGAACTCAACTCATTCGACAGGCTGACAGACGTGTACACTTACGGTGATGTCGGATATGATATCTATTAACCATTGCTGCCTGGGCAGCGCAAACACAAAGACCGCGCTCAGGGCCGCCTGGGAGAAATGCGAGGCCCTGTGCGAGATTTAAACGCGAGACCCCCCCCCCCCCCCCCCCCCCAAGAGGTAAAAAAAGAAATTAAAAAAAAATTATATAATTTTTTTTTTTTTTTTTTTTTTCATACAGTCAACATATTTGTAAATAATAGCGCTGCCCGAGGCTGGGCATGATACAGTCAACATATAGCAAGAGAGAGAGCGAGAGAGAGCTCCCGTTCTACAGTCAATATACAGTGTACAGAGAGAGAGACACCTTGGAAAGAAATTGAAATGCTATTTGGCCCTAAACAGAGAGTACACAGTGGCAGAATACCTGAGCACTGTGACTGAAGATCCTTGACTAGGTACAGACTCAGCGAGCACAGCCTAGCCATCGAGAAAGGCCGCCATAGGCAGACTGTGTGTGTTAGAAAGAGAGAGAGAGAGAGCATGTGTGTTAGAGAGAGAGCATGTATGAGAGAGATAAGCAAAGATGACCCCCTAAAGGATATTCAACTTCTAATGAAAGAACAAAACAGAAGGAAAAGATAACTTCACAAAGGCAACATGAATATACATAGATCCAAAAGGACAAAGATCAACACTTAAATCCAAAGAGAAGAGGGTCTATACCAGAGAAAACAAAGCAGCAAGGAGCCAATGGCCGACAGCTAAAGGCTAGCCAGGTAGGCTACTGACACCAGGCCACACACAGCTTTGGCCAACGGCCCAACGCTACCCAAGCTACACAAACGACCAAGACAATGAATTCACACACAGCACATGTCGTATCTCCAAATGTTGTGAAGTAACATATGTTTTGCCTGGAAAAAAACATTGTTATTAACAAAACATTCGGGAGGGGAAGGAAGGAAGAGTGGGGTAATGTCATGATTTTCATTAATCTTACCTGCACCAAGGAACGCAGGGCGAAAGGCCGCAACACAGGTCTCCACGTTGACGAAAGGCCTCTCGCCAGGCCCGGACTGGCCATCGGGAGCACCGGGAGTTTTCCCGGTGGCCTGGCCTGCACACATAAAAAAAAAAAAAGAAAGTTATAAAAAAAAAAAAAGAAAAAAAAAATGTATTATTATTATTTATTTTTTTTGCCAGGCGATTGTTTCTAGTTGTGGCGGCGTCGCGGCGCGATAGTTAGATAACCTAGATGGGTGGGGAACAACCAGGATTTCACTGTCTGCCACAGAGTTGGAGAACTATCTGACTCTCTCTCTCACGGCCGGCGGATCACACACACACAATGGAGCCGTGCGGCCGCTTGTGATTGGTGGAGGCGGGACCAGGCGATACAACTGATTGACAGCGGAGGCGGCGAATGGAATGGCAGACGGCACTCAGATGCAGAATAACAGCCAGGCAATGAGCCAGGTAGTGAGGGACTCGGGAGAGATACAGTAGAGCGAAAGTCAATTAACGTTGATGTCAAGATGGACAGTGGAAGAAAGAGAAAGGGTGGAGGAGAGAGGGATAAAACAAAGAAAAAGAAAGGCCCTCACAGGAGAGAGTGGTTAACTGTATTATAATAGTAAATAGAAAAATATGTTGTGCTCTTGCTTTTTTCTTTTTGAAGGTGGAGAGAGTAGCATTGCTAGTGCCACAACAGTTTTATTTGAGGTCCATAACAGTAGGCCTACATTGTACTAAGCAATTGTTGGCTCATTAGTTTGTGATTCACATGCACTAAAATTCACCAGAATGCAGGAAATTAAGTCTTTGTAACAAAAAATTTCCTGGTGGGGGACCCCCAGACCCCCCGCTTAAAAAGTGGCCTGACTGGGGCTATATTTCGCGCTATATCTCCCGGTATGAATTATTTCCCCAGTCCGGCCCTGCCTCTCGCTGGCGGGACAAAAATAACCCCCTGCTATTCTCACGGCTAATGTCAATGGTCGTAGCACAAGCTAACAGCTAACTCAAGGCTAACTGATAGCATCAAACGAACGTTCCCAGCCGAGCGCAGCCGGCAGCTAACGTCGTAGCTAAACAGCTAACTGGCTAACAGTTAGCTCAACCAGGCTATCGCTAACCATTAGCTAACGCAGAAGCAAGCTATGCGGCTACATACAGGTGCTGACACCAGGCCACACACCGTTAGCTACTAGTAGTACTACAACAGCTAGTCGGCCAGTTTAGCTCCAGAGAGAGAGAGAGAGAGAGAGAGATGTCCACGGCGGGAATAGAATAGAGTTAATAGAATAGGTTAAAAACTCACCAAACGTCCAAGAGGATGGAGACAACCGCGTGGAGTTGACGAAGTTCATCTGCCAAACGACCATCCTCTTCATCTTGGCTGTATGCGCTGTCTCTAGGTTAGCTAACGCTAGTTAGCCTTTAGCTAAGCTAGCTACTAGCCGACATCATCATGGCTATACCATGACAAGGCTCCGGCCATTTGTCCCGCCAGCGAGAGGCCTTTCGTCAACGTTTCTTGGTGACCGACCGACTGATAATGACCGACCTCTTTCTTCGTCTTGGCTGGCATAACTAAGCATAATAGTCAAAAGCTGCACGCGCGAAATAGTCAAAAGCAGCTGACTCACGCCGGCGTACTACACATGATGTAAGTAACCACTCCCTTCGTTGAAACCAATAGTATGTGTTACGGACTCTGTCCTTATTTCATTCCTTATTTCATTATGTATGCATGTAATATTATATTGTATGGGTTATTATGTATATATATAATATGTGTTATGTATGTAGGCAGGTTGTAGTGTTTTCTTGTCTCCCTCCTATATAATCTATCTACCTCTCAGGGTCAATCACCATTCCACTCCAGCCAACAGAAGAAGCAGCAGCAACCACAGCTGAGGCTCATCAGCCTAATTGGCCTCCACATCCCAATATAATCCCTGTGTATGCATTGTGAGCTAGAGCTCTGTCGGTGTATGTGGGTAATTATATCTGGTGGTGTTGTGGTAGAGCTCTCATTGTTTTTTGTGTATGAGCTAGTTAAAGCTCTGTTGAGCCCATGTTTAGTGCATGAGCTAGTTAAAGCTCTGTTGAGCTCATGATTGGTGCATGAGCTAGTTGAAAGCTCTGTTGAGCTCATGTTTTGGTGCATGAGCTAGTAGAAAGCTCTGTGGAGCTGTTGTTTGTGTGAGAGCTGGTCAAGGCTCTGGTTTTCTAGAAATTCCCTATAGTATTGTACCGTTTTGTGATCCTGCCTGTTGTACATTTCTGTTTTACCCATAACCTGTTTCTGTATTTATGTATTTCTCGTCACCCAGCTTATGGTGATTGTTTTTCTTATATATTAACCTTTTGTTTCGCACACAGGGACATTGAGGGCAGTGAAGATACCCTGGGGTCTACACCTGCATCACGTAGGAGAACCACTGTTAAAGACACCAGCTTAGAGTGAGCACCACCTCCTGTACTTTGGGGCGTCCGCGCCTGTAAAGGGGGGGGGGGGCTTTGTTTTATTTTGATATTATTTGGTGCTCACTGGTAGGTCCTCTTTGCTCTCTGTGTTGCTGATCCTCACTTGTGTAAAATAAATATTGTTATTTTACAACCCGTCTATGGTGTTTTGTGTCACTGCATCCTCACCTATCCTGTCTGTGGCCTAGTGTTGCGTCTCCCCACGGGGACACGTAACATAAATGGGGGCTCGGTAGTTGGGCGACAGACATTTGGTGTTGGTGTGCGTGGGCACGTTGCTTGGTTTTGGTTTTGGGTGGTAGTTTATTAGGTGTGTTTTTGGTGTGTGTGTGCACTGGTCTGGGTAGGGATGTCGTCTTTTGGGGTGGAGGTGTTCCTGGGTGATCCCTCGGTTGATCGTTTGGATCAGTGTAGGAGGGAAGACTTATTTGCCATCGCCTCGAATTTTCAGGTCGCCCTTTCTAAAAGTTTGGCAAAGGCTGACCTGAGAGAAGAGGTGGTGCGCATATTGGTGTGGAACAAGGTGCTCGGTGTCGGTGAGGGAGCGTCTTTTGTTTCTTCCCCTATAGTCACAGACGAGGAGGGCGAGGATCCTCCGGTGGTAGACCCGGTTAAAGACGGGGTAGAGGATAAGCCTCCCCTTTCGGGTGTCACGTCTCCAGTGCACGGGCGTGCAGCATCTGTCCCTAGTGGGAGTGCTGAGGAGGCCAGTCTAAAATTGGGTTTAGCACGGTTGCAGTTTGAGGCGCAGAAGGAGGAGAATAGTCACAGGTTGGCTATTAGAAAAATGGAGCTGGAGGCTGAGGTCTCACTCTCAACCCGCCAGCTGGACGCTGACCGCCACCGGGTGGACGCCGAGCTTAAAATGAAGCAGCTGGAGCTTGAAGCTGCTAAGATTGGGAGTCCTACTCAACCCTCTTCCACGGCTGTGGGGGCTTACGATGTGAGTAGACTGATTTCTTTAGTTCCTCAATTTCGTGAGGCGGAGGTAGACTCCTATTTTAATGCTTTTGAGCGGGTGGCTACGTCTTTAAAGTGGCCTAAAGAGGTCTGGGCTCTCTTACTGCAATGTAAGCTAACGGGAAAAGCCCAGGAAATTCTGTCTGCCCTCCCTCTGACTGACAGTTTGTCGTATGACTTAATCAAGACGGCTGTGCTTAGAGCCTATGAGTTAGTGCCAGAGGCGTACAGGCAAAAGTTTAGAACTCACAGAAAGTTGCCTGGCCGGACTTTTGTGGAGTTTGCACGGGAGAAAGAATCCCTATTTCATCGGTGGTGCAGGGCTTGTGATGTAGCTGATTTTGATTCTCTGTCTGAATTAATGTTACTGGAGGAGTTTAAAAATAGCCTAAATGACCGTTTAGTGACTTATCTCAATGAGCATAAAGTTGAGTCGTTGGCACAGGCGGCGGTGCTCGCTGATGAGTTTGTGCTTACTCATAAACAGTCATTTGGTACACTAAGACAGGAGGATAGAGGTTTTTATCCCTCTGCTCGAGCTCCAGCTAAAGTGCACACTAGCCCACCACGTTTGTTATCTCCCCGCTACAGGGAGGAGCGGGAATGCTATCATTGTCACCGGGTGGGTCATATTAGAGAGAACTGTCAAGCGTATAAACGCACACAGTCTACGCCAAGTGGTCGGCCAAAGGAGGTTGGTTTGGTGCAGACGGTGATAGTTCCACAGTCAGTAGTCCCCACAAAGATGTGTGGTGACCTGGAGCCCAGTTACGAACCGTTTATGTTGGACGGCATGGTTTCTCTCAGTGGTAGTGAGTTGGACCAGCGTCCGGTGCGCATACTGAGAGATACTGGGGCAGCGCAGTCTTTTATCTTGTCGGACGTGCTGCCGTTTAATCATGAGTCATCAAATGGCTCAAGTGTGTTGGTGCAGGGGATCGAGATGGGTTTTGTGTCGGTGCCCCTCCATCTGATACACTTAAACTGTGGTTTAGCACAGGGGGTATTCAAAGTGGGCATTCGCCCGTCGTTACCGGTACGGGGTGTCACTTTCCTGTTGGGTAACGACATCGCGGGTGGCAGAGTTATGCCCGTTTTGGAGGTTTTAGAGCGCCCTGAGGTTTTGCGTCCAGATGTGTTGGCGCAACAGTTTCCCCAGGTGTTTACAGTTTGTGCAGTCACCCGTGCTCAAGCACGTAAGTTGGGTGAGGTAGTTGATCTGTCGGAGTCTGTGCTAGCTACACAGTTGTCTGGCGCGCCTATTTCCCCACTTGTGTTTGTTCCACCTGCTATAGAGATGAGTGACAGTAATGCGCTTCAGCAGGATACGCTCACCTCTGAGACAACGCATTTACCCATGACTAGAGGTAATCTGATCGTTGCTCAGAAGGAGGATGCTAGTTTAGCAAAATGTTTTGCTGCTGCTCTTGCCCCAGAGACAGCTGAGAACAAGGAGGTAGCCTATTTTGTTGAGAATGATGTGCTAATGCGGAGGTGGAGGTCACGGATGGATTTTGGTAATGAGTGGAGTTATGTTACCCAGATTGTTGTGCCAACACCGTATCGACAGTCTGTTTTGTCTTTAGCTCACGATCATCCTTGGTCGGGACATCTAGGCATCACCAAGTCCAATGACAGGGTTTTGAAGCACTTTTTTTGGCCCGGGTTAAAGGGGGATGTGACCAGATTCTGTAATACTTGTCATGTGTGTCAAGTTACAGGGAAGCCTAATCAGGTTATTAAACCTGCCCCGCTTCACCCAATCCCAGCGATGGGGGAGCCGTTTGAGCATGTGATAGTGGATTGTGTTGGTCCCCTGCCGAGAACGAAGTCTGGTAACGAGTTCCTTTTAACAATTATGTGTGTAGCGACTCGGTACCCTGAGGCTATTCCTCTTAGAAAGATAACATCTCAGTCTGTAGTGAAAGCTCTGATCAAGTTTTTTTCTACGTTCGGGCTGCCAAAAGTCTTGCAAACGGACCAAGGTACTAACTTCCTTTCAGGAATATTTGAGCAGGTGTTATCATCATTGTCTATTTCTCACAGGATCTCAAGTGCGTATCACCCTGAGTCGCAAGGTGCCCTGGAGAGGTGGCATCAGACCTTCAAGTCGGTGTTACGCAAGTATTGTATGGAGAGCGGCAGAGACTGGGATGAAGGTGTTCCCCTAGCTCTGTTTGCTGTGCGAGAAACAGTTCAGGAGTCACTGGGTTTTAGCCCAGCAGAGCTGGTGTTTGGGCATTCAGTAAGGGGTCCTTTAAGAGTGTTAAAGGATCAGTTAATGGGGGAGGCTCTGCACACCGTACCTCCAAAGAGAGGGGTTTTGAACTATGTGTGTAGATTTAAAGAGCGGCTGCATGAGGCGTGTAGTATCGCTAAGGAGAGTCTCTCTGCTGCTCAGGGTTCAATGAAACGGCAGTTTGACAAAAAAGCGCTTCCACGTTCTTTCCAGTCTGAGGACTTGGTTTTAGTTCTGTTCCCCATCCCTGGCTCTTCTTTGAGTGCTCGTTTTTTTGGCCCTTATGCTATCGAGCAGAAATTGAGCAATACTGACTATGTAGTCAGGACGCCTGACAGGCGAAAGAAGACCCGTGTTTGTCACATTAATATGTTGAAGCGTTATCTTCCCAGGGACAACCTGCAGCTGGAGAGACAAAGTACGCCCCCAGGGGCCGCTGTGGGAGCTGCAGTAGCAGGAGTGAGAGGAGTACCAGTGACTGTGGTTGCTGTTCCTTCTACTCTGCCAATAAGTGATGAGGATGGTTTGAATGGTTGTGAGGTCCAGCAGCAGACTCCTCGTTTATGCAACTCAGAGATGTTGTTGATATTTCCCTCCCTGATGCCACACTTGGGTAAGGAGCAGGAAGCTGACATGGTGGCGCTCATTAACAGTTATCCCATTTTGTTTGGGGATGTCCCAACCCGCACTACCGTTCTGGAACACGACATTGATGTCGGTAATGCAAGGCCAGTCAAACAGCATCCTTATAGTGTGAATGCGGTAAAGAGGGAAATAATGAAACAGGAGGTGGCATATTTACTGGAGCATGATTTGGCTCATCACAGTTTGAGCCCGTGGAGCTCACCATGCCTGCTGGTTCCGAAACCAGACACCACTCATCGGTTTTGCACTGATTATCGAAAGGTAAATGCAGTAACCATTCCTGATTCTTTTCCTATGCCGCGCATCGACGATTGTGTAGATACCATTGGGGCAGCCCGGTATGTGACGAAATTGGATCTTTTAAAAGGGTACTGGCAGGTGCCACTCTCGCCAAGGGCCTCTGAAATATCTGCGTTTGCTACGCCCGATGCTTTCCTGCAGTATTCTGTGATGGCGTTCGGGATGCGTAACGCACCGGCTACGTTTCAGAGACTGGTCAACATAGTGTTGGGGGATGTGCCCAACTGCACAGCATATCTGGACGATGTGGTGGTGCATTCAGTGAGTTGGTCTGCTCATGTGAGCTCATTGAGAACCGTATTCCAGCGGTTGGCAGACGCTTCTCTGACACTGA
Organism: Notolepis coatsorum; assembly: GCF_963971535.1. NCBI lineage: Eukaryota > Metazoa > Chordata > Actinopteri > Aulopiformes > Paralepididae > Notolepis > Notolepis coatsorum. The sequence goes on from NC_140167.1 coordinate 117,147,517, forward strand.
ACTTGGCAAAATGCGAGTTCGGTAAAGCGACAGTGACCTACCTGGGGAAACAGGTAGGCGGTGGTAAGGTGCGTCCTCTAGGAGCCAAAATAGAGGCCATAACCATGTTCCCAGTACCGACCACACGACGAGAGCTACGTCGTTTTCTTGGGATGACGGGTTACTACAGGGGGTTCTGTAAGAATTTTTCCTTGGTTGCAGCCCCCCTGACTGACCTAATCAGTCCCTTGGTGCCATACCAGTGGACGGCCAAGTGTCAAGCGGCTTTTGAGAGCTGTAAGGCCCTTTTATGTAGTGCTCCGGTTCTAAATGCTCCTGATTTCAGTAAGCCTTTCTCTATTGAGGTTGATGCGAGTTGTGTGGGTGCTGGTGCGGTTCTGACGCAGGTGGATTCCGAGGGTTTGGTCCATCCTGTGGGCTACTTCTCAAAGAAGTTTAGTGGCAGCCAGACACGCTACTCAACAATAGAGCAGGAGACGTTGGCATTGCTGCTGGCGCTCCAATTTTTTGAGGTCTATGTGGGATCGAGTGTGGAGCCTGTGGTGGTCCACACAGACCACAACCCGCTTGTTTTTTTGCACCGCATGTATAACCACAACCAGCGGTTGATGCGGTGGTCTCTGCTTATGCAGGGGTATAACGTGGTGGTCCGGCACAAGAAGGGCACAGAGAATGTGTTTGCCGATGCCCTTTCTCGGGGGTAGCCTGTTGGAACAGGTGTTTTGCTATTCGGGATGGTTGGGTGTTTGTTTTATTTGTTCTGTGGTGACTGATGGTGTGTGTTTTCGTCGGCCATGGGCTGACTCCTTGGGGGGGGAAGTGTTACGGACTCTGTCCTTATTTCATTCCTTATTTCATTATGTATGCATGTAATATTATATTGTATGGGTTATTATGTATATATATAATATGTGTTATGTATGTAGGCAGGTTGTAGTGTTTTCTTGTCTCCCTCCTATATAATCTATCTACCTCTCAGGGTCAATCACCATTCCACTCCAGCCAACAGAAGAAGCAGCAGCAACCACAGCTGAGGCTCATCAGCCTAATTGGCCTCCACATCCCAATATAATCCCTGTGTATGCATTGTGAGCTAGAGCTCTGTCGGTGTATGTGGGTAATTATATCTGGTGGTGTTGTGGTAGAGCTCTCATTGTTTTTTGTGTATGAGCTAGTTAAAGCTCTGGTGAGCCCATGTTTAGTGCATGAGCTAGTTAAAGCTCTGTTGAGCTCATGATTGGTGCATGAGCTAGTTGAAAGCTCTGTTGAGCTCATGTTTTGGTGCATGAGCTAGTAGAAAGCTCTGTGGAGCTGTTGTTTGTGTGAGAGCTGGTCAAGGCTCTGGTTTTCTAGAAATTCCCTATAGTATTGTACCGTTTTGTGATCCTGCCTGTTGTACATTTCTGTTTTACCCATAACCTGTTTCTGTATTTATGTATTTCTCGTCACCCAGCTTATGGTGATTGTTTTTCTTATATATTAACCTTTTGTTTCGCACACAGGGACATTGAGGGCAGTGAAGATACCCTGGGGTCTACACCTGCATCACGTAGGAGAACCACTGTTAAAGACACCAGCTTAGAGTGAGCACCACCTCCTGTACTTTGGGGCGTCCGCGCCTGTAAAGGGGGGGGGGGGGCTTTGTTTTATTTTGATATTATTTGGTGCTCACTGGTAGGTCCTCTTTGCTCTCTGTGTTGCTGATCCTCACTTGTGTAAAATAAATATTGTTATTTTACAACCCGTCTATGGTGTTTTGTGTCACTGCATCCTCACCTATCCTGTCTGTGGCCTAGTGTTGCGTCTCCCCACGGGGGCACGTAACAGTATGTCTGCTGCAGAGCCCCAGAGGCTGAGCTCCAATAGTGAGTATGTCTGCAGACCCAGGAACAAGTCAGACACCTACTGTCACTCACTGTCCATTCTTCCTGTTCTAGAAGATCAACGAGAATAAACATAGTTTCTCATCATGCCTGGAATCCACTATCCTTGAGCAGTCCATTCATTCACAAAAAGTTAGTGCATTCGGGTGGTGCCATCTGCCAAATGGTACACAAGCTTCAGTAGTTTAGAGCTCAGTCCTGTATAATAAGCATAGTCTGTAGTCTGTTGGTTATGGACTGTGGCTGCTTGGTTGAGTGCATTTTGTAATTGAAACCCCCTTGGTTCTACAGTTTCAATAGATGTTCATATTCAGGCTGTATTGTTATTAGGTCACCATTTATGTAATATCAGACCAATAATGACAATTCAATTCACAGTGATTTTTTGGGTTGTTTAAGTAAGTTGAATCAACTTAATAGAAGTGATGTCAACTTCCAGATTCTATCCTAATCTCTCCTATTTAATCAATATTGTAATTTACTGCATTTTGAACATGGCTCTAAACTATTCAGGACCTTAATTCAGGGCTTTAGACTGTGAGTACAATGGTTGCGTATGCAACCTGTTTTCATATTTGGGGGGTGTTCATATTTGACTTGGTGGCACTAGTGTGAGTGGGGCGAAATTGGCCCGTAATATACGGTAAATCGTCGTATCTTGTTTTTCTGCTGTTTTTATGATTTTTGGGGTTATGAGGTGAAGGACATTTTCAAATGTTTAATGTAGATGTTCATTATATAGTAGGTATGGAAAAATGACAATGTAAAACACGTCATTGCATTTCCTTCCTAGAGCTCATAACTAACTAATCTCATAAAACAGAAAACCTTTGCAGAATTACAACCTAAAAGAAAATGTTGGTGTAATTCCTCTTTAATGATATTTATTCAAATTAATTCTATGGGCACTCCTTTAATGTTGTTAGGTTTGTCTCTCTCTTACCAGCCAATGGTCATATTCACTCCTTTCTGTAAGGTGGACTACACAAGGCCTACCCACCTCTTCTCTGCACTCCCGCGTCCAGGTTCCTTCTCCATGGCAACCATCAACCTTAACAGACATTTCCACATTATGCCCAGGGGAGGAGGGACTGCTTTATTCATTGATAAAAAAAACTAAAGTATAAGGTTATTGACCACATGAGTGCTGCTATTGAAGACCTCTGTGAGTACATTACAGTGGAGATTGAAAGGGAAAAGCAAAAAAACATCTTGGTTAGCTGTGTGTATAGAGCGCCTAGTTCAAGCATTGAGAATTTCAGAGAAAAGATGGAAGAGCTACTTACTAACATAGAGCAAAAGGTTACATTCATTTGTGGCGACTTTAATATCAATCTTTTAAACCCAGACAAAAAAACAAATATAGATGATTTTACATCAACCATGCATAGCCATAGGCCTCTTCCCGATAATTAATAAGCCTAGCAGAATAACCTCTCATTCTGCTACTTTGATCGATAACATTTTCACTAATGTTATAAATAATAGAATTGTGTGCGGACTGCTGACAAAATGATATAACAGATCACTTACCAGTTTTTGTAATAATAGAAGATAATAATCAGCCAAAGAGGGAATCTCAGAAAATGTGTAATAAAAGGCACCTTTCAGAGGACTCAATAGGGGCACTCAAAAGGGAACTGGCTCTCCAGCAATGGGTTGAGGTGTTTGAAGCAACTGATGTGGACTCAACATATGGCTGCTTTCTGAATACATTCATGACTTTATATGATCGTTTCTGTCCTATTGTGCAGCAAAGTAGCCGACAAACTAGGAAGCCAGATAAACCATGGATAACAAAAGGAATTTCAAATGCCTGTAAAAAGAAGAATTCTCTTTATAGAGATGTCATCAAGCATAGAACTAAACAGAAAGAAATCAAATATAAAATATATAAAAATTAATTAATAGATACTATAAGAAAACGTAAGAAGGATTATTATAATAACTTACTAGAAATTAATAAAAATGATATTAAAGGAACATGGACAATTATAAACACAATAATTGGAAAATCAAATAACAAACCAGGCTATATTGATAATTCTTCTGTAAATGGAACGGAAATAACCAACATGCATGAGGTAGTGGAGGAGTTTAATAATTTGTTTGTAAATGTTGGCCCAGATCTTGCAAGGAAGATCAAGCCTCCACAAGGGGGAGCTATTGCAGAACAATACATTGATAGAAATCCATCCACAATCTTTTTGTATGACATATCTAATATGGAAATAATTGCTATTGTAAACAATCTCAAGAATAAAACATCTACAGATGTGAATGGGTTAGACATGTCTCTTATTAAAAAACCATCCAATTACTTTCATATGTAATCTATCTTTTAGGATGGGGACCTTTCCAACTGAAATGAAAACAGCCAAAGTAATTCCAATACATAAAGCAGGAGAAAAAAATGTTTTTACAAATTATAGGCCTGTTTCTTTACTTCCTCAATTTTCTAAAATTCTGGAAAAACGTTTTGTTGCTCGTCTGGACAGTTTTATTGATAAGAATGAGATATTGATTGATAGCCAGTGGATGAATTCAGAACTAACAGATCCACATCAATGGCTCTCATGCAGGTAGCAGAAGAGTTAACAAATTCAATCGATAATAAACAGTATGCAGTTGGAGTTTTTATTGATCTGAAAAAAGCTTTTGATACCATTGACCATGATATTTTACTCAGAAAACTTGAAAAGTATGGAATTAGAGGGATAGGGCTCAGTTGGATAAAAAGTTACATAGAAAATAGGAAACAATGTGTGCAGATGGGGAAGACCAGATCATCCTGCAAAGTGATAACATGTGGGGTACCGCAAGGATCCATTTTAGGACCGAAATTATTTATATTGTATATTAATGATATCATTGATGTTTCTGATAGACTTAAATTTGTCATTTTTGCAGATGATACCAACATTTTTTGTTCAGGTGCAGACCTACAACAGTTGCTAACAAATATTACAGGTGAACTGGGGAAGCTGAAATGTTGGCTTGATACTAACAAACTCTCCCTAAATATAAGTAAGTCTAAATTTATTTTGTTTGGAAATAAAAAAAAATACATCCGGATACTCAAGTAGAGATATGCATAGATAATGTTCATCTTGAAAGAGTAAATGAATATACTTTTTTAGGGGTCGTGATAGACCAAAACCTCAGCTGGAAAACTCATATTAACTATGTAAAGAAAAAAACAGCGAGTAGCTTAGGTATCTTAAGAAAAACCAGACACATATTAAATTTGAGATCATTATACACAATTTATTGTACTCTTTTATTACCATATCTAACTTACTGTATAGAAACTTGGGGAAACACATACAAAACTAATCTGAATCCTATTATCATTTTACAGAAAAAGGCAATAAGGGTTGTGAACAATGTTAGTTATCTCCATACTACAAACACACTGTTTTTTGAACTAAGGGCATTAAAGTTCCTCGACTTAGTTGACCTTAAAACAGCAGAGATAGTTTTTAAAGCTAGAAGTCATCAACATGTAACTTACAAATTTTGTTTGAAGAACGAGAGGTGACGTATAATTTAAGAAGAACACTCAATTTGAAACAGCCTAGAGCTCGAACCACACTTAAAAGTATGTCTGTGTCAGTTAAAGGAGTGAAACTCTGGAACAATATACCGGATGAAATAAAAAACAGCAGGAGTATTTTTAAGTTGAAAAAGATGTTTAAAAACAGGGTTCTAGAATCTTATAGTAAAATTTAACCTACAATATATATATATATTTTGTCTACCATGAAACTCTGGTATTGCAGATGAATTTTAGATTTTTCCTATGTTGGCTTATGTTCTTTTCAGGAATGTTTTTTTTTTGTTGATTGTTGTTTTTGTTTGTTTGTTTGTTTGTTTGTTTGTTTGTTTGTTTGTTTGTTTGTTTGTTTGTTTGTTTGTTTGTTTTATCTTGCAAACTTTAACTTTTTTTGTTCTTTTCTGGATAGTTTTTTGTTGATTTTTGATTGTTGATTTATTTTTGTTATATTTTGAAAACTAACTTTTTTTTTATTTGTTTTTTTTTATTAGGGGTAGGTTGTTCTATAAGCCTTCGGCTTCAAACCTATCCTTTCCGTTTGTTTATTTGTGAAAATGTTCGAAAAATTATTTGTTTGTTTTTTTATTCTTTTATTTTTTTTCATTTGTCTTTTTCCCCCTCCTTTTTCCTCCGATTTTCTCCCATCCCAATGTTAGTCGTTATGCCAATTCCCAATTCCCTTCCTGGTCGCTGCGCACTTACCCCCCACAGTCGGTCTGAGTGGAGGCTATCACGTGCTTCTTCCGACACACGTCTAGCCAATCAAACGCTTCTTTTCACCTGGCAGCGCGGACTCTCACTGAGAGGGTGTAACGTGTGGAAGGATCACACTACCCCCCTTAGATCCTATCCGCGCTGAGCAGGCGCCCCGACCGAACTGTAGGAGTCGCTGTTTACAACGACCCGGACCCACCCCGCCAGCTTTCCCACCCTCTAATACTGCCAATTGTATTAGTGTGAACGGCCAGCCAAGCTGGTGACAACGCCGGAGCTGTGAGCTGGATTCGAACAGGCGAATCCAGCGTCTCCGGCGTTTGGTGACGAACGCAATCTCCGCTACGCCACCTGACCGCCCCTTGTTTTTTTATTTGTAAACATTTGAAATAAAATAATTCATTCATTCATTCTTCAGAGTCCATCCGTTCGGTCAGTCTGGTCGAAGATGCAAAAGGCCCCGCTGGACCCCACCTGCCTCCGCTGGGGCTGGGGCTCCTATATGCGCCCGTCGGGGAAGGCGTGCTTGTAGAAGCAGTTGGAGCCGAACAAGCAGGTCCCGCGACCCTCGTCGAAATATTTACACGGTTGTTTCCCCATGCCGTCTTTGTATTTCTGAATTAGCTTCTGCTTGTCCTCCTTGTCTTCCACCCAGTACTCGCTCGGGATCACAAATTTGGACGTGATCCGACACTTTGGGCAAAACTTGGTGATCTTTCTCTCGAACTGCTTGGCGCTCCTCCACTTGCGGATGCACTTCAGGCAGTAGCAGTGGCTGCAGTTGGACAGGATGCCGAAGCGGCGCTTGCTGGGGTTGGTCTTCTCGAACACCACCTCCATGCACAGGCCACACATCATGTCCTTGCTGCGCTGGATGGCAAACAAGATCTCCACGTCCTTCTTGTGAGACTCGATGCACGCCTGAGGGGCTTCCTGGGCTTGTAGGTTGACAAATTCTGCAAGGTCGCTGAACTTGGCGTTGAGGCATCCAGTGAGATAGCGGAGCCAGGAGCCAAAGGAGCGGAGCCAGTCCAGCGGCTTGTCTATATATGTCATTGAGATGATGTATCCATTTCCAAAATGCCCCCTCTGTTGAGGGGGCAGCGTAGCATGGCATTGCTGCCTCACTAGGAAATCCACCCTGGCTCGTTGGGTCTCTTGTTGCTTAGACTCTTGTTCTTTCTGCGTAGCACTGCCAGGTGCTCTGGAGCTGCTACTGTAAACAGGTTCTTCCTTTTCTGCTACGGCCTCGAGAGCAGGCCTAGCCTGCCCGTGAGCTGGTGCTACGACGGAAATCCTTTTATCTATGTACGAGTCCATTCCATCCCTACGGGACACTCTGGATGCGGCTCGCTGGCCCTCGTACTCTGCCAGTACTTTGTACCTAGCCTCCAAGGCAACTAAAGCATTCCGGACTTGTAACTCCTCTCTCTCTGCTCTTCTCTCTGCTCTTAGCTTAGCCTCATTAGCCAAGAGCAGAGCCTCCTGTTCCTCGAGTTGTCGTTTTTGTTTTAGAGCGGAAGCCTGGGCTAGCAACTCCGCCCTCTCTAAGTAAATTTTCAGACGCACGCCTACTGATGATGTTCTGGAAAAGGTAGTGGATGGTGCTCTAGACCTTTTCCCCTCTACGACGCCGGATGCACTGTCTTCAGGCTTGATCTCATCTTGGTGCTTCCTAGACTCCGCTGTACGCTTATGCACCTCCTCCATCCATACAACAGCCTTTTCTATGAAGTTGTAAAATGTGTCAGCCTTCGGCGTGAACCATTCATCCTGATCGCTCTCCTCTTTTGATGTCTTGATTATGTTTTTGCTTAGTGCCGCCTGGACTGCGGTATTAAGCTCACAGAACTCTCCGAGCAGACTGTTGAATTCTACCAATCCTGTCTGTACACCTTCCAAATTACCGTCGTCGTCCGCATCCATTAATTGATTCATCTTCTTCATGTGACCAGTTAGATGACCTAACTTAGACTTCCTTTTATTAATGGCATTACGGACCTTTTCCTCCTGGACCTTTTGTGTCTTCTCACCCTTCTTAGGTTTCGACATTTTGTTGTTATCCTTCTTTCAGCGCTCCAGTAGTTTGTGTTGATCCCTTTTCCTCCTGGAACAGAGTTTTCTTACTATTGTGAGGGCCGACGATCCACTCCACTGGTCAATATACTTACTTGTGAGTAGTCTGTCCGTTGATAAAGAAAAGCAATGTCCACAGCCGCTTATATAGAGACCCAAAGGTTCTAGAATGTTTCGGTTATGACATCATACGGTGACATCACGAAGGTTCCATAACTTTCTATCATGACGTCATCTTGTGGTTCTAGAATGTTTTACGTTCTAGAAAGTACTACTATGACATCACCACAAACGTTCTAGAAGGTTCTATGTTTTCGAATGCTCTATTATGACAAATACGGCGGTTCAATGACTCTAAATCCCATCAATATTAAACATTCATATAATACAATAACCTAAACACATATAGCTTTGGCTCTTACACCGGCCCCTAATTGTCCTTCTAATCTAGAAACAATTACTAACTACTAAAAACCAAGGAGCCAAACCAAACACTATTTCAACTTATAAGTATCTCTGCTGCGGGATTACCAATACCTGGTGCCAGAGGTCACTGGTACATGGCACACCGTAGGAGGACGGTCTTTACCACTGTCTCAGGCAGCCTCTTGGAGAAGACAGACCTTGGTGATAGGTCTATCTAAAATGGTCATCTTTGTCTTGACACGGACCCGACGCACGAGCCCGTGCTGGTCAGGAACCACCTCGATGACCCTGGCCAGGACCCAGGAGTTGCGGGGGGCCGAGTCGTCGATGATCAGCCTCAACGAAGTTGCGTGCCACACGTGTCCACTTCTGTCTCTCCTGGAGCTGAGGTAGATATTCCTGCGTCCATAGTTTCCAGAATAGGCCATATACTGGACTTGTTTCCATCTCCTGCGGGGGTAGAGATCTTCTTTCATGAAAAGACCGGGAGGCAGGGAAGGCTTTGACTGGAGGAGAAAGAGGTGGTTGGGGGTAAGCGCTTCCAGGTCGTCCGGATCACTAGAAGCCTTGGTTATCGGTCGACTGTTAATGATGGCTTCTGCCTCACACAAGACGGTGTGTAGGCCCTCTTCATCCAGAGTCTGCTGCCTTAAGGTGGTGCTGAGAATCTTCCTGAACGACCTGATCATCCGCTCCCAGACTCCGCCATGGTGAGAACCTGTAGGAGGGTTGAAAATCCATTGGATTCCCCTCTGTCGTAGCGTGTTCTCGATCTTGGAGTTATTCCATTGTTTCATAGCTCTTCTTAGCTCGCTCTCCGCTCCCACGAAGTTAGTCCCGTTGTCTGAACGGAGGATTTTCACCTGTCCTCTTCTCGCAAGGAAGCGCCGGAGAGCGTCAATGAAGGAGTCTGTATCCAACGACGCGGCCACCTCAAGGTGGACGGCACGGATAGCCAGACAGGTGAAGATGCAACCCCACCTCTTCACAACACTTCTGCCGCGTTTGACTTCGAACGGACCGAAGTAGTCTACCCCAGTGTTGGTGAAAGGGGGGTCATCTGGAAGAACCCTGTCCTGGGGTAAATCCGCCATCTGTTGTTGTCCAGCAGCCCCATGTGAGCGTCGACAGGTTACACACCTAGAGAGGACTCTTCGTATGGCCGCATGAGCTCCAGGGATCCAAAACTTGAGTCGCAGCTTATACAATACGTGGTTGCGACCGCTGTGACCCACATTCTGGTGGATGTCTCGGAGTATAAGCTCCGTTACATGGAAATCCTTGGGTAGGATGGCTGGGTGTTTAGCCTCTTCAGGCATCGCCGATTTGTCAAGCCTTCCACCTACTCTGAGGATTCCCTCTTGCAGTACTGGCTGGAGCTTAGCGATATGACTGCTCTTCTGACGTAGTCGCCCTTCCGAAGCGCGGCGATTTCTTCTGAGTATTTCTGTCGCTGACTGTAACGAATGATCTCAAGCTATGCTTCCTTTATATTCTCCACAGTGAGGTTGGTCTTCTCCAGGCTTGCCTTGAAGATCTCCATTTGTATCTGTACCTCAGACTGTGGGAGCGAGGCATTCATCTTCTTTCTCTTTTTTTTATATTTTTTTTTTATTCTTTTTTAACATACACATAAACATAATAACATAACATTAGATATACAAGCATTAATTAACAGTACACCTCCAATTAAATCACCATTTGAATAAATGTATTATACGAGACAAACTCTAACCTTAACCAACTTCGAAAGAGTGCCTAAGCTTAACCGTCGAAAGAACTTGCCTAATCTTAACCAACTTCGAAGATTGCCTAAGCTTAACCAGTGTAGAAACTGGCGTCGGCCAATCAGAGAGCGTCTGCCAGAAATGCGGCTACGGAAAGTTCCCCACTTAGGTTATCTAACTCAGTGGTTCCCAAAGTCGGGGTCGCGACCCAAAGGTGGGCCGCGAGCAGCCACGGATGGGCCGCGAGATGATTAAAAAAAAAAAAAAAAAAAAAAAAAATTATTTTATTTTTTTTTATTTTTTATTTTTTTATTTAATTTTTTTTGTCAGGCCACTGAACTTAGAAGCAGGCCAGGACAGTGTTTCTAGTTGTATTCAAAAATTATATTCTATTGTATTCTAAAATGTGACTATATGGTTTTATATTAACTTAATAAATCAGGGGTGTCAAACTCATTTTCACAGAGGGCCACATCAGCATTATGGTTGCCCTCAAAGGGCCAAAGACCGTATAAATGTTAATGTAATGTAAAATAAATGTAGCTACACATTTACATATTGTTAAACATGGTGTTTCTGTATTTATTACTTATTCAAGTTATACATATTCGATATTAATTTGCATAAATGTAAAAATATATGTTAGCTTATGTTATTTTAACAAATAATTTTAGTTTATCAGAACCCCATATTACTCCACCAATCAATGATCAAACCATTCAAGTAAATAACAAAGAAGAATATCATCAAATACAAGCTATGACATTAAGTTTGTTCAAAACCTTTTTGTCACAGTCAAGAGGGGCAGAACTAACAACTGTGAGCTGCAAAGAACACGTGGGACAGATGTAGCAGATGTTACGAAAACAAATGGCTGCACACAACCTTGCAGAGGCCATACATCCAACTAATGGAAGATAGTTTAATTAACTTTAATTAACAGATTGCAGAATGGGTACAGTACAGTACAGCTCAATACACACAATTGTTAAGGGGATGCAGACCAGAGAAAGACTTTCGACTTGTTTACATCAGGGTCCCCCATTTTCAATTCGTAATGAAATTGCTATTATGTGTCTGCATGAACACACAACTGTAACTGTACTCAAAAATAACAAAATAAGGGTTTTCTCAGTTCACAACTATATTGGTCAAATTTTGGGTGGGATTTGTTTGCGTCCCTACAGCTTCTTATTCAATTGAGCGAGATGCTCGGTTATGTCACACAGCCAGTTTGCATCTGACAGTTCAGACAATATTTCTTCAACCCTTTGTTACCTATTCCGCCTGGATCTTTTTTGTATTTTGGGCTGTAAAATTGTCAAAGAATGTCTGAGGAGTAAGTGCTTTTGGCTTTTTTCCTTTGTTACCTCAGATGTTCAACATACATGTATGTGTAAGAATGTGTAATAACTAAGGCTGTCAAAGTTAAAGCTTTATTAACGCATTAACCCACAATTATTTTAACACTGCTATTTTTTAACCCAATATTAATGTAAAAAAAAAAAAAAAAAAACGTTTTTTTTTTTTTTTTTTTTTTTTTTTACCTGAGCTCTTGGGGGGCCACATCAAATGACGTGGCGGGCCGGATTTGGCCCGCGGGCCGTGAGTTTGACACCTATGTAATAAATAAACAAAAACGAAAAATCTAATTATTTCAACGAACATTTCAAACTAAATAACAGATTATGCACATAAAACGCTGAAAACAACCGAAGCAACAATAGTATTTTAATGAGGCTATTATTATTATCATTATTATTTTGCAACAAGTTAGCCCTCTCATAAATAGCACATATAAATGAATAACTAACTTGAACTAACTTAATAGGATTGAAGTGATATTTGGCTTAAAAAATCGGTCGCCTGACAAAAAAAAAAAAAAAAAAAGCCAGACGATGTGCATTGGGCCGCGGCTCTCTGACGCCTTATTTTCTGGGCCCCGGCCTGAAAAGTTTGGGAACCCCTGATCTAACTATCGCGCCGCTGCAACTAGAAACACGGGCCTGGCCTGCTTCTACGCAGGGCCGCCTGGGAGAAATGCGAGGCCCTGTGCAAGATTTAAACGCGAGCCCCCCCCCCCCCCCCCCCGAAAGGTAAAAAAAAAATAACTAAAAAAAAAATTATATAATTTTTTTTATTTTTTTTTTTTCATACAGTCAACATATTCGTAAATAATAGCGCTGCCCGAGGCTGGGCATGATACAGTCAACATATAGCAAGAGAGAGAGCGAGAGAGAGCTCCCGTTCTACAGTCAATATACAGTGTACAGAGAGAGAGACACCTTGGAAAGAAATTTTAATGCTATTTGGCCCTAAACAGAGAGTACACAGTGGCAGAATACCTGAGCACTGTGACTGAAGATCCTTGACTAGGTACAGACTCAGCGAGCACAGCCTAGCCATCGAGAAAGGCCGCCATAGGCAGACTGTGTGTGTTAGAAAGAGAGAGAGAGAGAGAGAGCATGTGTGTTAGAGAGAGAGCATGTATGAGAGAGATAAGCAAAGATGACCCCCTAAAGGATATTCAACTTTTAATGAAAGAACAAAACAGAAGGAAAAGATAACTTCACAAAGGCAACATGAATATACATAGATCCAAAAGGACAAAGATCAACACTTAAATCCAAAGAGAAGAGGGTCTATACCAGAGAAAACAAAGCAGCAAGGAGCCAATGGCCGACAGCTAAAGGCTAGCCAGGTAGGCTACTGACACCAGGCCACACACAGCTTTGGCCAACGGCCCAACGCTACCCAAGCTACACAAACGACCAAGACAATGAATTCACACACAGCACATGTCGTATCTCCAAATGTTGTGAAGTAACATATGTTTTGCCTGGAAAAAAACATTGTTATTAACAAAACATTCGGGAGGGGAAGGAAGGAAGAGTGGGGTAATGTCATGATTTTCATTAATCTTACCTGCACCAAGGAACGCAGGGCGAAAGGCCGCAACACAGGTCTCCACGTTGACGAAAGGCCTCTCGCTGGCGGGACAAAAATAACCCCCTGCTATTCTCACGGCTAATGTCAATGGTCGTAGCACAAGCTAACAGCTAACTCAAGGCTAACTGATAGCATCAAACGAACGTTCCCAGCCGAGCGCAGCCGGCAGCTAACGTCGTAGCTAAACAGCTAACTGGCTAACAGTTAGCTCAACCAGGCTATCGCTAACCATTAGCTAACGCAGAAGCAAGCTATGCGGCTACATACAGGTGCTGACACCAGGCCACACACCCTTAGCTACTAGTAGTACTACAACAGCTAGTCGGCCAGTTTAGCTCCAGAGAGAGAGAGAGAGAGAGAGAGATGTCCACGGCGGGAATAGAATAGAGTTAATAGAATAGGTTAAAAACTCACCAAACGTCCAAGAGGATGGAGACAACCGCGTGGAGTTGACGAAGTTCATCTGCCAAACGACCATCCTCTTCATCTTGGCTGTATGCGCTGTCTCTAGGTTAGCTAACGCTAGTTAGCCTTTAGCTAAGCTAGCTACTAGCCGACATCATCATGGCTATACCATGACAAGGCTCCGGCCATTTGTCCCGCCAGCGAGAGGCCTTTCGTCAACGTTTCTTGGTGACCGACCGACTGATAATGACCGACCTCTTTCTTCGTCTTGGCTGGCATAACTAAGCATAATAGTCAAAAGCTGCACGCGCGAAATAGTCAAAAGCAGCTGACTCACGCCGGCGTACTACACATGATGTAAGTAACCACTCCCTTCGTTGAAACCAATAGTATGTCTGCTGCAGAGCCCCAGAGGCTGAGCTCCAATAGTAAGTATGTCTGCAGACCCAGGAACAAGTCAGACACATTCTACAAACGTGTCTAATGTGAAATATATAAGCATATAAGCAAAACTAGATTTTAGGTCTGTGATGAAAAAGGGCCTCGCGGGAAGGGGGGCCTCGCAAAAAAAAAATAAAAAATAATAATAATAAATAATATTTTTTATTTTTTTTTCGAGGCCCCCCTTCCCGCGAGGCCCTGTGCGACCGCACTGCTCGCACACCCCCTGAGGCGGCCCTGACCGCGCTGGAATATGACTGCCTTTTCCCGTGTTGTTTGATTAATACCCAGGGATTAAAGTTCTCCTCAATTTTATTCCAAATCGCGATGGATCTTCCGTCAATTTTCTACCTGCTGCATATGATTTCTAGAGGCATACTACAATCTATTTTGATGTCAGTATTGGGTAGCCTATATAAACAATAATACGAGAGCATATACAAGAACAATGAATCTCACTGCATGTATGATGTAGCCTGCCTTTCAATACATGAACTTGAATTCCATCATGTTTGTGTGCGGGACTCACAAGGCTGTTGTCACAATGGGTGGTACCGGTACAGTAATAATAACAGTCCACACAATATCACGATGTTCTGTATGAACCGTAATTCATTATAGTTCATTGTAAAATAGCAACAGTAGTGTAATTATGGTCAAAACCCTATAAATAGCATTTGGAATAATAGATCTTTCTCTCAGAATGAATGCAGCATGGTTTATATAGCGTTATCGGAATATACGGGGTGTAGGCTACTGACTGACTGCGCTCCGCCAGTGTAGAAACTAATGCACAGAAGCTCATTTCCTTGTTGTAATGATATATTCTACCACTGGGCGTCAGGTAAGTGTGCTCAGAGCTGTGCGTAGACATAAGCACAAAGTCAAGTTCAAGTTGAAATTGATGAATCCCACTCTTTGCTTAAAAATGATCGTACGCACAGGGTAAGCACAAATCTGTGCGTAAGACACGTTGATGAATGAGGGCCCAGGTCCTTCACCTGCTGTCAGCCTATAATTCATTTAATTTAAAACACATTTTTTTTATTTATCTATGAGCAACATCTCATCCAAATCAGCTCTGTATTTTGCGAGATTAGCTGCAGACAGAAAGACAGACAGACAGATGCAACCAATTACATGATCTGCCCCCAGGCACAACCACCACCACCATCATCACCACCACCTCCACCATTACCACCACCACCATCATCAAAACCATCACCACCACCACCACCACCATCATCAAAACCATTACCACCACCACCATCATCAAAACCATCACCACCACCACCATCATCAAAACCATGACCACCACCACCATAATCACAACCACCACCACCATCCTCAAAACCATTACCACCACCACCATCATCACAACCATCACCACCACCACCATCATCACAACCATTACCACCACCACCATCATCACAACCTCCACCACCACCATCATCACAACCTCCACCACCACTCCTGTCTGGTACGTATCTCCTATATCATCTGAGTTTTCAGAACTAGCTGAAGCCTACTGTATTCTCTGAAGAAAACTCGTTCTTTCATTGTTTCCTTTTATATAATGTCCCAATGGTGCATCTGTTGGAGTTTTCAGGTTCTGTTGATTCAGAAAGAAAGAAAGTGTGTCCACTCTGAAAAGTGACCCTATGGTCAGCTGGAGACGTATGACTGACAGCAGATATTTTGAGGAGGAGGAAAACTTGACCAAAACAGCTGACATGCCAGTGGCCATTTATCTTGACATTGCTTCCCCCTCTCTGCTCAAATGCTGACACATATGCTTCAATATGCCTTGTTTTCTGTCTAGTTGGATACAGTTTAATATGCGGAACAGCGTTGACATTTTGTATTTTTAGGCACGAGTGTCAAAGACATGCAATTTATCATCACACTTGTCTTAAAATAAACCTAAGTATGATTTTATCCTAAAGGTAACCTGTGTATGATTTTATCCTCAAAGTAACCTGTGTATGATTTTATCCTTAAAGTAACCTGTGTATGATTTTATACTAAAGGTTATGCAACAACTGCACACAATAAGATGTATAGCCTTCAATGAGACTGGATTAAGATTGATTGAATTACTGTGACACACAAGATACAAGATACAAGATACTTTAATGCCACACAACAATGGTTGGTGGTAATTGTTTTCGGTACAGATTGTTGAGCACTGGTTACATCAAACATGAAACAGACATCAAACATCAAAAACGTCAAAAACGCCCCCCTCCCACCTCCCAATCCCACAATAAATACATATATACATAAATACATATAGGACAGTCACGGTAACAGTGTCAGTCAGTGACAGATGCTTGCCCGTCTGTGCAAAGGGGGGCGGGCCAGGGTGTTCAGTGTTTGGACTGCTGTGGGGAAAAAACTGTTTGTGAAGCGTGTGTGTCTGATTAGGATGGACCTGTAGCGACCTGAGGGCATGTGCTGGAATAAGTGGTGTGCTGGGTGAGAGGGGTTGTTGACTATTTTAACAGAGCGGGTGACTGTGCGTGAGGTGTAGATGGAGTCCAGAGAGGGGAGGGGGCAGCCAATTATTTTGGAGGCTGTCTTGATGATGTGTTGGAGTTTGTGTTTGGTGTGTTTATCAGTGGAACCGTACCAGACTGTGATGGATGAGGTGAGGATGCTTTGAATTATGGCAGTGTAGAATTGGACCAGCAGGTGTTGTTGGACTCTGTACTTCCTCAGTTGCCTGAGGAAGTACAGGCGCTGCTGGGCCTTTTTGATGATGGCAGTGGTGTTAATGTCCCATTTGAGTTTATTGCTGATGTGGGTGCCGAGGAACTTGAATGATTCAGTTAGGGTTATGGGTTGGTCTAAGATAAGATAAGATATTCCTTTATTGATCCCCTTGGGGAAATTCAGGCATCATAGCAGCATGGGGGGGAGGGGGGGAGGGGTACAGGTAGTAAAACAACACAGTATACAGGTAGTAAAAGACAACACAGGCAGTGTAAACAATTTGATCAATATGGTCAATATAATATAATTTACTATCTGACTAGCTGAGGAATATAGTCTGAGATGGTTATTGGGAGTATGGGTGTTTTTTTTAAGTCCTGAAGTCTATGGCAATTTCCATGGTTTTGGAGGTGCTGAGCAGGAGGTTGTTGGATGAGCACCACCTGGGCCCTGTTTCATGTACGTGGTTCAACTAAGTCGATCAAGATGTCCATTATCCAGCTTCAGTTAACCCGATGTTCGAAGCCGGGATTTTCCTGTTTCACAAAGGTGGATTCAGTCTCGTTAACTCAAGCCAGACTTGCGAGTCAGGCTAAATGCGCGCGGCCGTTTTAGGTGAAAAGCCAGCACGTATCGATGGCAGAGACCCTGATTCTCAACGGCATTGATTGATTAATTGATTTAAGACTTTATTGACAGATTGCAATACGGCTCAATCGCCTCGCCGACAAGTTAAATGCGTTATCTATAGGCTAATTCTAAGTCCCTCATTACCTCAATCAATCAGATTATATTTCTTTAAACTTGCCTGCTGGATTGAATAATCAAATGAGATCTTGCTAGCGAAAAGAATTAGTTAACTGTTATACAGAATTACGATACGGCCCTCTTGCCCATTGATTGATGTATAGTCAATCTTTAACTTATCTCCAATGTGGTCTAACGGGTTGTTCTTTTGACTTTCACACGGACGACCGGGGTTCAAGACCCTAGTCGTCTCCTTTTTTTTGCAATATAGGAATAATTCAATTTGGTGCACGTTGAGAGCTATATAAAGAATGACATCCTCAATGCATGTAGATTTATAATATTTTAACTTAAAACCAGGCTACTTTGGCGTATAATCATTAATATTATATTCAAAAAAATCATATTGGAAACACCGGCATTTTAACCCGGGTCACAAGGTTGGCAGGCTTGAGCACTACCGCTGGGCCACTGTGCCAGATGGGATAAATTCATTGTTTATACATTAATGAACGAGAGACCCGTGTTTAGAATATTCCTTATTTTGAATGAAGTTTTATTTCTTTATCCTCATTCATTCATGTGACGTCAACGGCTCATTAAATTTCTCAAATCCGTCAAACAGCGCATCTCATCAGACATCTTAATCCCAGTTACAATTAAAATAACCACATTTTTGTGTACATCGCACGAGCGAGCGCCACCGTCGCCACGGTATATATAACGTGCATTATTTAGGACAAAGTGAATTTAATATCAGCATTTTGGGTCTATTTTACATTTCAAAAGCCCCCTCTGGAAGAATGGAGCACAAAAACGTAATTCAGAATGGTATAATGCAGATCGTAGACTGTGGGAATAGTTTCAGGAAACGAGCTGTCACTTCTTTGCGGGGGCGTGGCTCTGCGTGATCGGGCTAACTTGAACTTGAACTCTGCTTTCGAGCAGGCTCAAACTTTTGGATCTGTTGGCATGGTGATCTGGAAAATCCACGTACATGAAACCGGAAAGTCCGGCTAACCCAGTTATCCAGCTAAAGTTATCCGGCTAACTCAGTTATCCAGGTACATGGAACGGGGCCCTTGCTCTGTCCACCTCCTGCCTGTAAATGGACTCGTCGTTGTTGGAGATGAGGCCCAGGATGGTGGTGTCGTCGGCGTACTTGAAGGCCTTGACTGAGCTGTCCAGGGGGGTGAACTGGTTGGTGTAGAGGGAGAAGAGCCAAGGGGAAAGGATGCAGCCCTGGGGGGCCCCAGTGCTGAGGTCAGAGGGCGGGATGATTTGTTGTTTACCTTGACTGTTTGGGTTCTATTGGTGAGGAAATTGAGGAAAAACATATGGAAATACATTTGTGCTGGAGAGCCATGGTGTTGAATGAAAATAGTGTCCAATAATATGAATATCAAAACCTTCCCCATACTGTATCATATCCAAATATAGTTTCTAAAATAAATAGAAACTTAAAATGTGGCATCACAGTGAATTCCAATGTTGATAGCATTGATCCTCTCACAGCATGAATGTCCTGGGCTCAAGCCCCACAGGGGGCCTTTCTTTGTGGAGCGTGTTCTCCCCATGTTTGCGTGGGTTTCCTCCAGGTGCTCCACGTTCCTCCACTTATCAAGACATGCATGCTACCATTGCCCTTGACCAAGGTACTGGTATTACAACTGGAGTAGGTCCACTGGCGCATGTCTGTGCCTACTGCTCCTAAGTGGCTAGGAAGGGTCCAATGCAGGGATTAATTTCGCCTTGTATGATGCTAGCCACACATTTCTGTAGTATTTTACATGGCCCTTTCCAGTATAATCACATGAAGGTAGAGGTATACTGCCCTGTCAAGGCAGACCGCAGTAACTCAAAAAAAGTCAGAATTGAGTTATGAGTGAAATTGAACTTGTCAATAAATGTTTTATCTTGTGACCAAGTTTCAGATGTTAATGTCGCTCAGTTTTGGAGATATGGGGTTTTAAAAACTGCAGTAACTACAAAATCACACTCAAAAACCAGGCAGACCGCAGTAACTTCCAAACAGTGAAAAATGGCTTTAAAGTGTTTTGACTTGCCATCCAAAATGTGTTATAGGTAGATAGATGATAGTACCCAGATTTAACATGTATTAATGAAGTAATCTTTAGGCATACAAAAATATGACATCATTATTTTAATTAACCCCCAAAAAGCAGATACTGCACTCTGCTGCACAGTTCCCTTAAATAATTATACAGGTAATGTACAGGCAAAGTGCAGTAACTTCAAATACAATGTTGTTTTCCCTCCAGCTTTCATAACTTAACCTAGCCATTTTGAAAATGAAATTTAACACCTGAATATATTGGAATGATGATGATCCAAATAAAATGGCTAGGTCAAGTTATGAAAGCTGGAGGGAAAACAACATTGTATTTGAAGTTACTGCACTTTGCCTGTACATTACCTGTATAATTATTTAAGGGAACTGTGCAGCAGAGTGCAGTATCTGCTTTTTGGGGGTTAATTAAAATAATTATGTCATATTTTTGTATGCCTAAAGATTACTTCATTAATACATGTTAAATCTGGGTACTATCATCTATCTACCTATAACACATTTTGGATGGCAAGTCAAAAAACTTTAAAGCCATTTTTCTCAGTTTCACTTTTTTGAAGTTACTGCGGTCTGCCTTGACAGGGCAGTATAGTTGAAGTTGTTTTTTAAGGTTTGGTTAGATTATTTCTAATATTCAAATTGGTTTGCTCATTGGAACAAACCATCAAATACAGACCTGTACGTTTTGCAAGAGGAGTGCATTGTACTTAATTTTCGTTCAGTCCTTTTTATCTATGCTGTTCTTCTGAGTTGTGTTTACATTCCTTCCTGCTTTGTCAGTTGTACATCTTATCCCTGACTCGATTCTTCTGAGACTGTTAATAATTCTGAAGCTCAAAGGCTGTTTCCTTACTGTTGTTTTGGCTTAGTTTTCTCAATGACTTTTGTCTGTCTAACGTTGGCTCTCGATGCCGATAATCTTTAGGGAAAGTAATCTGAGGATTACATCAAGATTAGATGCGCGCTTCGAGGCCCAATTTACAGAGTGGTTTTAATTAGACAAAGCCGTGAATGCTTCTCAAAAAAATCCCATTGAGTCAGATCAACCAAAGACCCTTCACCTAAGGTCATAGAAAATGTCTACCACCGCTAATGGTAAGTGGTCTCCTGGTGGGCAGTCTCAGTAAGTAGTATAAATTATTTCATGATGTTTTTGATCTTCTTTCTTTTGCTTTATCAATATGAGTCCGATACGCTCTGGAGCCTTCCATTATATCTGGTTCACTGAGAAGCAGGTCTTTAAGTCTGACTTTCTCGCTCCCTTGTCCCACTTTTTTAAGCAAAATAGCTGAGAAGGGACTAGCTGCATGGTCAAACACCCCTACCTGTATCTGTTAATAGCCTGATTAGGAGCAATATTTAGTTGTACACCCAGGGGCGGACCTAGCCCATTTGGCGCCCTAGGCGAGATTCATTCATAGTTCTCTAACGTTAGTCTTTCTTTCCTCAACGTTCAATTCTATAAACACTTGACCGATACCTAACATCAATGCACAGCGCTCTAGCATGTTCTGACTGTGAACACCTAAAGCTGAGGCTCAGACCGACCGACCGTTTTAGATTTTTGGCTCATTTTCCCTCATGTTAGAATAAAAAAATAAAAATAAAATAAAAATAAAACGTTTTTTTTGGCGCCCCCCTCTGGGTGGCGCTCTAGGCGACCGCCTATATCGCCTGTAGGAAGGTCCGCCCCTGTGTACACCAGTGGTTCCCCTAGGGTGGAGTTGTAGCAGCGAAGGTGAAGCATGCACGCTTTTCTCTTTGCGCGCACACAGAAAATATTTTGTGAGCTTGCAAAGCACGCCCTGCTGGGGAGGTTTATATGTGTCTGTCGGCACCAGAAGGCTCTCAAGGCCTAAGTAGGCCTACATACAGTACACGTGCACAGTAATGAGCAGGGGACATGTAAATGGTAAATAAAGGCTAAATGGTGCATTTATATAGAGCTTTGCAATTTGTTCCTCAGATTTTACCTATTCATTCACACATTCACACACCGACCTCTGAGGTAACCATGCAAGGTGCAAACTTGCTCATTGGGAGGACACTTCGACATGCTGCGCAGGAGGAGCGGGAATCGAACCGGGAACCTCCGGATTACCAGACGACTGCTCTACCTCCCCACTGTCGCCCCACTGTCTGTCTAGCTCACATATGAGGTGTCTAAATATATAGGAAAATACACTTTTTTCCCTTGCATCACCAAACTGTTTAAAATGTACGTAAATGTCATAACATTTTCAATGATAAAATAACTGACATTTATGATGTTTTTGTAACATTAATATCCCTGTGAGGGAAATTGTCTTTGAGACACGCTTCTGCACATCATGGTGGCCCTCGAGACATGCATAGTAAGGCCCGCCTCCAGGAAGGAGATCTTTGCATGTGGAATACTTTTACGGAGGATACTTTTAACAAATGTATCAAGATGGATCTTCCAAATGTTGTTTATTTCACATATACAGTCTGTTTTCTTGCATATTCCTATCAAGTGATTGTATTTGCTGCAATGTTACTGTGAGATATTCACGTTAAATTGCAGGATTGTTTTCCCTTCTGTGAATGATAATCCTGAATCTGTAATCAACAGTGCTTGCTTGTTGATATCTACCCAGGTGTTGTTAAAATGGCTGTGCTGACATTATCAGGTAAGCGCACTGTTTCTTGTTCATAATACTCACAAGTGTGTTGACCTAGATATGAGGTGTCAGTAGCACAAAACAATATAATTTCTAAAGAGATACAATGGAGCATTTGACGGCCATATATGATGTTGCCAAAGGTTTTGCTTAGAAAGTTTGGATGCAATGGCATTTCAAATGAGTTTATAACAGCAACTTCTCCATGAAAGTGCTTCCCGTTTTCAAGGCTGTTTACTCCTGCACTTTGAAGAGGAGAGAGTGCATTGTATTGTTTTGTTTACAAACAAAGTAATAAATAAATCCTCTGCTTTTATGTACCTCCGCTGCTAGGTGCATATAGGCCAGCAGATAGGGAAACACTGTACATTTAATTTTTTTATTCAAGTGACCCACATGTAATAAATGTTGTGGGATATTTGTGGATATCCTGAAGAAGAATGTTCTCAGTCAACCAAGGTTTGGATAATAACAAGGTTTATTAACCAAACAGATAGAATTATAGAGAGAATGGCTGAGGCTCTCGCCCCAGGTGATCAGCTGAAATGACCCAGGTAAAAGCCCTGGATTGATCTCGGGAGGAGACTTATATAGTTTACAAGGGGGGGATGTGGTCCCATTTGATAGGTCAAATGGGGGGGGGGGATACAGGTTTGGGGAGAGGGGCACAAGTTTGCACACGCATGGCGAAACCACACACTGAGTAGCCTACTGTGTGCGTCAGAGCGTCGGTGAAACCACAAGCGTACGAATATTTAAGTAGGTACAGTTACAGTACAACTATCACCATTGCCATCAATCAATATGATCACAGTCCATGCAGCCAGGTTTCCAAACACGCACACCCCGACCGATCTCCCGATCTCTCTCTCTCTCTCTCTCTCTCTCTCTCTCTCTCTCTCTCTCTCTCTCTCTCTCTCTCTCTCTCTCTCTCTCTCTCTCTCTCTCTCTCTCTCTCTCTCTCTCTCTCTCTCTCTCTCTCTCTCTTCTCTCTCTTGCTCTCTCTCACACAGCATTAACCTCACATGGAATCCCAAGCAGATCAGACCTAGTATACTCTATATGAATAACTTCAGTATGAGGCTATGAGTACAGCATAGTTTGCATTATGTTAAAAGAGCCAAGGCTGGCTTGCGTAAATTAAACATAATGACTTACCATCAGAAGAGTTGACATTCAGCTGTCCACAAATAAAAAGAAAAAGTGTTTCATATCCAGTAACAGTCCATGGGCATGTTGTATCTGTCCCCATCGTTTGAAAAAGCAGACATGATGATGGAAAGCAAAATACGCATTTATAATAATAATAATGGATTGGATTTATATAGCGCTCTTCATGACACCCCAGTGACCCCAGAGCACTTACAGAGTCCATTATTCGTTCATACACAGTCATACCGGTAGTGGTAAGCTGCAATTGCAGCCAGAGCTGCCCTGAGGCAGACTAACGGAAGCCTGGCAAATAATCATCGCCTACGGCCCCTCCGACCACCACCAACATTCATTCACATGCATACACATTCATATGAGGCAAGTAGGTTAAGTGTCTTGCCCAAGGACACAACGGCAGTGGGATGGACATGGGCTTGAGCGGGATTCGAACCACCTACCCTTCGATCATTGGACGACCCACTCTACCACTGAGCCACGCCGCCCCACATTTACATGACTGCATCCAGCTAGCCATATAGCTTGTTGTTGTTGTTGTTGTTGTGAACCAGCTAAGACTGAGTATAGCCTTAACCAACCCTTCGAGAAGCTTTGTGGTCCAGGCTTGAACTTTCCATAAAAGTGTCCATATAAATCTATTTAGTTAGATCCAACACTGTCTGAATGTACAGTATCTTGTTATTATTATCAATTTCCGACAACACTAGCCGAGCGTATTTTACTACTAGACCCTCGAGGTGAATAGGGACGTGATGTCACGTGCCACTCAGCCAATAGAGTGACTACTTCGGGCACTAGAGCAAGCGCCCTCGGATATCGTATTCGATTGTGTTATGTTGTACGTATGTATTTATTTCCGTACGTTCAAGTTTCAAGTTTCTTTAATAGTTATCATACAGAAGTACAGAATACTTTTATACAAAATGCTTCTTACTGTTACGCTCCAGAGACTGTGCAAGACAAGATAAGTATGAAATAAAATAACATAGTATAGCATGTAAATTAGAAGTAAAAAAAAATGAGGTCACAGTGTTCAGTATAGACATATGTACAATGTTCGATGCAGAATAGACGTAACTGAGTTACCATATAATATACAATACTGTGCAGTGTACTAATATACAATACTATATAGTGCAAGGCAGAAATGGGATGAGGTGCAATTTAGGTACAATTTACAGTAGGTGTACGAGTTGTAGTGCAAATCCTTTATCAATAAATATAAAGTGTGTTTGTGTGATCTAAAGTGTGGAGAGTGGGTGCTGCAGTGTGTTGTTTGTTTAAGTGAGTGTGTGCGTGTGGGTGTGTATGCTGTGTGCATTTGATGGTTGTTGCATAGTGTTTATTGTTCGTTTAGCAGCCTGATGGCCTGGGGATAGAAGCTTCTTCTGAGTCTTTCTGTGCTCGCCTTAAGACTCCGGTATCGCTTGCCTGACCGCAGCAGTTCAAAGAGGCAGTTGTTCGGGTGGCTCGAGTCCTTAATAATTCTCTTAGCCTTCCCCTTGCACCGCTTGT
The DNA here is from genome assembly GCF_963971535.1 of Notolepis coatsorum. NCBI lineage: Eukaryota > Metazoa > Chordata > Actinopteri > Aulopiformes > Paralepididae > Notolepis > Notolepis coatsorum. The sequence goes on from NC_140167.1 coordinate 117,172,572, forward strand.
TGTAAATGTTCTGGAGGGTGGGAAGCCCCCCTCCAATTGTGCGTTCGGCTGAACGTGTCACTCTTTGTAGTCTGCTACGGTCTTGTGCAGTGCTATTCCCAAACCAGGAGGTGATGTTGCCAGTCAGGATGCTCTCTATTGTACATGAGTAGAAGTTCCTAAGGATCTTCTGACTGACTTGGAACTTCCTTAGGCGCCTGAGGAAGTAGAGGCGTTGTCGTGCCTTCTTCACAACACTGTCAATGTGTGTGGTCCATGTCAAATCATCGGATATGTGGGCTTCGAGGTATTTGAAACTGTTCACTCTCTCAACCGGTGCCCCGTCGATGCTGAGGGGGCTGTAGTCCTTGACCCCCGACCTCCTGAAGTCCACAATCATCTCTTTTGTTTTGCTGACGTTCAGGGAGAGGCAGTTCTCCTGACACCACTGTGACAGATTCTCTACCTCTTCCAGGTAGGCCCTTTCGTCGTTGGCAGAGATCAGGCCCACCACTACTGTGTCATCAGCAAATTTGATGATGGTGTTGTTGTTCCGCTGTGCTACGCAGTCATGTGTGTACAGGGAGTAGAGGAGGGGGCTCAGAACACAGCCCTGGGGGGCCCCTATGTTGAGCGTGATGGATGAGGAGGTGCAGTTGCCTGCTCTTACCACCTGGGGTCTGCCCGTCAGGAAGTCCAAGACCCACTGGCAGAGGTCATAGTTCAAGCCCAGGTCCCTGAGCTTGGCTATGAGTTTGGAGGGGACTATGGTATTGAATGCTGAGCTGTAGTCGATGAACAGCATTCTCACATAGTTCCCCTGCCTCTTGTCCAGGTGTGATGCTGCTGTGTGCAGCACATGGGCTATGGCGTCCTCCGTGGACCTGTTGGGGCGATATGCAAATTGCAGAGGGTCCAGGTTGATGGGGAGGGAGGAACAGATGTAGCCCTTCACTAGCTTCTCAAAGCACTTCATGGCTATGGAGGTGAGGGCTACAGGGCGGTAGTCGTTGAGGCAAGCGGGCGTAGATTTTTTGGGTACAGGGATGATGGTGGACTTCTTCAGACAGGTGGGGATGACAGCCTGTTCCAAGGACAGGTTGAAGATGTCAGTGAATACCGGGGCCAGTTGGTCGGCACAGACTTTTAGGACGCGGCCGGTTATGCCGTCCGGTCCTGCTGCCTTCCTGATATTCACTTTTTTAAAGATCCGTCTCACCTCATGCTCTGTTACCCTGAACACTGAGTCTCCATCAGCAGACCCCCCCCCCCATTGCCGTGGTTTGTAGGCTGGTGTTTTTATTCACAGCCTCAAACCTCGCATAGAAGGAATTGAGATCATTTTCTAAGGAGATGTCACTGTTCAGTTTGAGGGAGGTGCCTTTGTAATCTGTCATTGTTCTGAGGCCCTGCCACATGCCTCTAGAGTCAGCCTGTTCAAACTGAAGTTCAACTTTATCCCTGTAACGCCGTTTTGCCTCTATTACTGCTCTCCTGACGTTGTATCTTGCCATCTTGTGTTCTTCCATGTTGCCTGTCACCAGCCCGGTGTTGTATGCTGATGTGCGCACTTTCAGAGCCTCACGGACGGATTTGTCTACCCAGGGCTTTTGATTTGGGTAGATTTTAATTGTGGTGGAGGGGATTGTTTCTTCTACCAGAGTACAGACATAGTCAAGCACCGTTTCAGTGTATTCGTTAATATTGGCTGTGTTATCACGGAATACACTCCAGTCTGTGCATTCAAGTGCAGCTTGGAGTGACTCCTCTGACGTCACGGTCCAACGCTTAACCTCTCGCGAGACCACCGGCGTTCGCTTGAGACTTTGTTTGTACTTTGGCAAAAGAAAAATGGCGGCGTGATCGGACTTACCGAATGGACTAAGAGCCTGTGACTTGTACCCATTCTTAAATTGCGAGTATACATGGTCTAATATGTTCTCGCCTCTGGTGGGACAGGTCACATGCTGATAGAAATTCGGCAACACCTTTTTAAGACGCACGCTGTTGAAATCGCCCAGAACCACAATGGCAGCGTCAACGCTAGCTATCTGTTGTTTGTTTACCTCGTCGTGAAGTTTTGAAAGTGCGGTCCCAGTGTTCGAGTGTGGTGGGATGTACACTCCGATGAGTATGATGGACGTCAACTCTCTCGGAAGAAAGAAGGGTCGACATTTGATCGCGATAAACTCCAGGTCTGGGGAGCAGTGGTTAGACAATTCCTTTGCGTTGCCTATATCGCACCACTCCTTGTTTATCATGAAGGCAATGCCGCCTCCCTTCGTCTTTAGTGACTCCGCCGTCCGGTCTTTGCGGAGGACAAAGAAGTGGTCTGCTGGTTCTATTGCATGATTCGGGACATCAGGAGACAGCCAAGTTTCTGTGAAACAGAGGACATTACAGTCCCGGATGTCCCTCTGGAATTGGATCCGTGCTCTGATGTCGTCCAGTTTATTTCCTATCGATTGCACATTGGCCAACAATATGCTGGGCAATGTGGTATGTATTTGCATTTTGCCCTGTGAGTTGCGCACTGACTGTGGAGCTGCGATCGAGCGCCCATGAAAAGGGGATGGAGGGGGCTAGGGGCCGGGGGGGCGTGAATACTTTCCCCAAGGCAGTTGTATCAGGCCGCGTAAACCGAACGCGGAAGGACAACTGCCTTGGGGAAAGTATTCACGCGGCCGGGGGATGAATAGGACACACAAATAATTCTTTCTTCTTCTTCTTTTAACCAGGGGGGGGAGGGGGGGAGGGGGGGGGGCGGCGCTCTAGCGCCCTCTATGGACCAGCCGCCATTGGTGTATATGTGTGTATGTTTGTATGTATGTATATTTGTACTCCTGTTGGGGCCTCTTGGACCAGATCAATGTTTTATCTGGCTAAATAAAGGTTAAATAAATAAATAAGAAACTGATGATTTGATCCTGTTAACTTTGAATTTTCTATGGGGACTTCCCAGATCCCTCTCATGGACCTGGACCTCACTTTGAGAACCTCTAATCTAGTTATTCAGTATTCATCTCTAATTAAAATTGCGTATTTGTGTAAAAAAAATGGGGAAAAAAGCCCCCAATGTTTTCTAACCCTAAAAACGCCCCTGCGCACAAGCCTCAAATACCGGCATGTAACTCGAGAACCGCTGAACGGATTTTGTCGGATTTTGTCGCTATCGACAGGCAACAACAACAACAGTTCCAAAGAGTCAACAGCACCATCTTGTGGCAGCACTTAAAGAGCAGGATTGGAGTAAAATTCTCCTAAGTAAGGACATAGAGAGTGGCTGCGAGTCATTCCTCAACAATTAATGAAGCTGTGTCCTCCTTTACCAAGATGAGGAGTCAAAAGAGAAGAAATACGGACACGTTGCCCTGGTTGAATGATGAATGTAGGAGACAGATGAAAGTAAGAGACCTTCTGCTCAAAACATTTCTGAATTCTGGCCTGGCTGACAGGCAGGCAGACAGACAGACAGAAATTCACTTCAATGAGGAATCAAGTAATAAATACTATGCGAATGGCCAAAGCAAATTATGTCATGGACATGATCAAATATGCTAAAGGGAATGGTAAGATAATTTGGCAACATATTAATAAACTAATTGGTAGACAAAACAAACATAGCAACAAAAAATGTTTACTCAAAATTAATAATGAATTAGTGAAAACCCCACTGACTCTAGCCACCCAATTCAACTGTTTCTTTTTGGATTCTGTCCAGGAGATAACACAGTGTTTTACCCCATCTGATGCCATCCATAGTACTATTAATCATGCACAGCCTATTTTTAATTTAGAGGAAATAACAGAGCTGGAGGTGACCAATATTATTGGTACACTAAACAGTTCCAAAGCTAAGGATGCCTATGGGCTTGATACCAATTTTTTGAAAACCCATATAGAATATTTGGTCCCCCCAATCACACATCTGGTCAATCTGTGCTTCAGGGAATCAACTGTTCCTTCAGCATTGAAGGTGGCCACGGTTGCCCCAATCTTTAAATCTGGACAAAAAAATGACATTGCTAACTACCGGCCAATCAGTATTCTCCCGGTCATATTTAAAGTAGCTGAGAAGTGGGTAGTAAAGCTATTGAATGAACATCTAAATAAAATCTGTACCCTCTTGTACCCCATGCAATTCGGGTTCCGCGCCCATCATTCAACAGAATCAGCAAACTGTATGTTCTTAGAAAAAGTTAAATACTCACTGGACACACATTTCTGTGTTGGTGCCGTCTTCGTTGATATGAAGCGGGCATTTTATACTGTCAACCACCTGAAAGAGCTCTATTGTGGATGAAATCATATCTATCCAGTAGAAAGCAATGTGTTTGTGTTGATGGTGTCAAATCTCCCTACCTTGACTGTTATACAGGCCTTCCACAGGGTTCAAGTCTTGGGCCAATACTGTTTTCATTATTTATCAATGACCTACCTGATGCATGCCAAAACACCAATATCCAAATGTATGCTGATGACTGTGTAATCTTTACATCTGCAAAATCAATACAAGATGCCTCTGCAACTCTGACATCTGCAATGACCCATGTTCAAGACTGGCTAACAAAATCATGTCTTTCACTTAACACCAAGAAAACAGTGTGTATGATGTTCACAAAGTCACCAGTAGAGGTCACTCACTCTAATGTGTTTCTGGGAGAGGCGGAGCTGGACATAGTAAATTAGTTCAAGTATCTTGGGGTCACATTGGACTCTACATTGACCTTCAAAAGTCACGTGAAGAAAATAACAAACACAGTCAAGTTTAACATCGAAAACTTCAAGCAGATCAGGCCCTGCCTGCCAGTTAATGCTGCAAGGATGTTTCTGCATTCAATGATTTTATCACACATTAAGTACTGTTTTATCAACTGGTCTCTTTCATACGTCACTATATTACACCAATAGAATTACTCTACAAAAAAGCCATAAAAGTATTTGATAGGAAACCAAATTCATTTCATTACTGTAATATTTTAGAAAAACATAACATGCTAAGTTTCGAGAATTTCCAAGTTTTCAAATATACTTGCTTCATGTACAAGGTTCTGCATGGACTTGCCCCTCCCCCATTGAATGAGTTCATCCAACAAAAAGTAGACACTGGCATTACCACCAGGGCCATCAGTAGAGGGGACTGTATGGTGCCTTTTCGGTATACTATCTTTGCAAAAACTGTGTTCTCTGTTAAAGGTGGTAACTACTGGAATAGCCTACCAGTTCTGTATCGTTAGTGGCTTAGCTTGGCTTCGCCTTCTGCACTATCTCGCGTACGTGCACGCGTACTGAATAAACCACAAATGTACCTCTAATACCAGTATTAGTCTGACCACACCCCTCATCAGCTTACCTTCATAAGCAGGTGTGTGGTCACCTGCTCTCCTCCTTCTCGCTTTCACCACAAGGAAGAGGTGCCTCGGTAGATCCCCACACTTGACACCATGATGGAAGAAATTGGATTAGGAACAGCTTGGGAAACAAGGATACGTTGACATCATATCTTTATTTTCTCTCTCACTATTTTCGAGAAAATACGGCGATATTGTCTTCGTACTGGAGTGTCTAGAAGATGATGATCATTCTACAAACCCTCCACCGGTTTTCGTATTGGGAGCACGCCGCTGCATGCTTCTCAACTGCAGTTCCTTGCTGTGTTTGTTGGGGTGAAACCTGTCAGGCCACAGCTGAACTGTCGGACATGCCGCTGTTGTGAGGAGCGGTGCGTTCCAGGTTGGGTGAGTAGTGTTTGCTGGCGGGCTCCACTTGTCTGTTAGTGCTATGGGGGCTACTAGACAAAGTTTATGGAAACCGGCCCCAGGCTAGGGTCCTTTGTTTAGCCGTCTAGGCGACAGAAGGCCTTGGTCTGGCGACCATTATAGTTTTAACTAGTGGGCCGCGACCATTGACACTGGTGATCCCTGTGTGTTCTGGACGAGTGGATTCTCTCTGTCACCGTGTTAAGACCCCATCTTTCATATCCAAATGAGAGTATTCCTTCACGAGGGGATATGTGCATGTAATGTGCGATAGCGGCAGATTCATGTTCAAAGTCAGCTATACAGGCCAGTTGGTACTGTGCTGATTCCGCCGGACGTGTTATTGTCACCGTTGTGAAGCGGTGTTGACGTCTTGTTTTCTCTTTTCTCTTAAAAAGTGAGGAGGGTTCAGAACGGCGGCCTGTCTGGGTGAGTGTTATGTCATTGTTTACATGTTCATAGCTTACGGTTAGCCGGTCGGTGGCCTGGCGCGGGGAGCTTGGCTTCTCGCGCGCCGCCGGGAGCTCGCTCCTGATCGCGTGCGTCGTAGATCGGCGTCTCGCGAGCGGAAGCGATAGCACCCGAACGGCTGGAGCAGCCGTTAGCTTGATGCTATTCTGTTGAACGTGCTTTGATTTTTAACATGTTTTACACTCTTGACCACGACGTCATCCTTGACAGGGGATGTTCGTCAACCCTGCCCGAGCCTAGACGGGGATTGCGTCAACAAAGAGGACTGTAGCGACTGGTGGAGCGGCGACGCTGCCCGGATCGAACAACACGGGACGCTTGTGACTGCACTTCGCTGATCTGCGTTCCGGGCAGGTACGGGGTTGGCCAGACCCTCATAACACGTCTTCTGGTTTTACCTTGCTAAATGTATTGTGAATGACGGTGTTTTTTCCCAAAACGTGTGTTGTTGCAATGCATTTGAGATACGTTGCGGGTTGTGTGTGAGCTGTTTTTGTCACTGGCAGTAGCTTCTCCGTGCAGGTCGTGATGTATTGATCTGGTTGTTGTGTGAGAAACATCATGGTGTTTATGTGTACCGTGTACTCACTACTAAGGCAACTAACCTATGAAGCTATACTTGGTGACGAGTGAGTAAAAGAATGTTCTTTCTCAGACTGTAATGACAATGGACAGTGAGTTCACACATTAACAGGTTTTCCTGTTTTAACTGGCCGTATTGAGGGTAAAATAGGAGGATTGTGTTTTTCCCCCCCCGGTTCCCTGGGGACTTTATCACCTCCTATCAGACATGTTGTGCATTAATTGTGTCTTTTGTGTGGTAGGGATACGATGTAACTCTCAGCTTGATTGCTGAGGTTGTGCTAAATCTGCTGGAGAAACTTATTTCCTAAAGGGAAATTGGTTTGGTTGCTGTCATGTGTGTTTAGCAAGGCCTGTGGTCGATACTAATCAAGAATGATGTATTCTCTCATTGTGATGATGATGGGTTGTGTGTGTCATGTGACCTACAACTGGGTTGTACTGGCCACAGAAGCACATGTGTATGTTGGACCGGGGTTCTTAGAGCCCTCTCTATTCTGTGTTTTTCCTTAGTAAAAATCAGATAGCAGGTTAGCTCGTGCGCTGTGTGGAGCTGTGAAACGCTTCATAGAGCTGACTATGACTGTGTCATATTCTCTTTTTGTCGTTACGTCGTATCATGGGTGTGGGGTCGTAAAGGGGTGAACTGGTAACCTTTCCTCTCCCCATTGTCTGTCGGTCAGGGGTACACCCCCTGTCCTTCAAGGTTCCCGTCACGTGGCGGTTCGGCACGTTACGGGGGGGGGGGGGGGGGGGGGAGGGAGTTCCTGGTCCCACGGCCTGGTATATTGGGCGTGTGCACCGCAGGAATTCCCCCGCCATAGAGTACGTCACCGTGCGCGTCTCTGTTGGTAGGACTTCCGTGTGCTGTTCAGGTCCATGTGATGGATCTGTTTTCAGGGGGGGTGGTCGGGGCTCCTCCTCACCAAGCGCCTACTCAGGCCTTCTGTGAGTTCGGACTCCTTCTTCCATGTGATCCATGTGAGGAAGCCTCCATCAGAGTACAGAGCCTTCCTCCTCAGATTGTCAAAGTGAGTGGACCCTCTAGAAGGGTCCTTTTCTATTGTATGTATATTCGATTCAATTCGTTTATTGAGTGTGTATGGGTTCGGTGCCTCTTCCCCGGAGGCCCTAAAACCAGTTTTTTACATGGCTCAAGGTGCAATATATTCTTTTCAATCTGTACAGCTCGCGTGGGAAGTCTCTCTGGGGATCCCCGTCTCTTTCCTATGGGAGGGTGGTGGGATGTAAAAATGTGAACATTTTTTACCCCGGCTGTGTAGACTGGGATACATACTGTTGATGCTTCCTTCTTTCTATTCCAGAAGTGTTGGAGTTAGGGAGTGTCACACCCCTCTTGTCGTTCCCCTGGGCGCCTTGGGGATTCAATGGCAGGTCTAAATAGCCTGTTCATTGATGGGGGTGTGTCCCGACGCACGTATAGTGCTAGCTCGCTGTAAACAGGCGATTGACTGGCACGCCTTAGTTGCTTGTGGTTGAAACAGCGTTTTTATAAAGCAACTGAGATGGGGGTTTTTCCTCTTCCGGCGACCACATCCCATGACCTGGGTGGGTTGTCGACGGATCCTCGTTCATGTCTGGGGGATGATGACGGGATGGATCTGAACATATGTAGTGGGGTCTCACGCCCTTGGGGTGGGCCACCAGGCGCGGTTCGTCCCGACGTCTGGGTGGCGCCTTCTTTTCATGTTAAGATCAACACGCATATCTGCCCTTTTCCTGGGGCATGTCGGCGTGGTTAGGGCACGGGACTGGTTCTGGTCACGCTGGTCCAGATCAGTTGAACCCGTTGTCCGCCGGGGATGCAGATCTGCTGTTCTGGTACCCTGAGGGACTTGGGCTTTTTTCAGGGGGAAAAATGCCAGGTCGGTCTGGGTGTCACAGGGTTAAGCGCTATGGAGACCCTGGTTGGGTATGTTTTTACTCAGCACTGTCGTCATGGCTTACAGCCATGCCATTCTGTACGCGCTCGATCTCGTCGGATCTCGGCCGCTACACAGGTTGGTCCTGGTTAGTACTTGGTTGGGAGACCGCCGGGGAATACCAGGAACGGTGTGCTTAGGGGCTGGTTCTCCATTGTTTTTCGCTCCTCTCTCACGCATGGCGAAGAGGGGCCTGTGGGGGTGGTTTTTTGACCTCCTCTGGTGACCCTGTGCTTCCCGTACCGCCAGGCCCGGTCCGAAGTGATGTTTGCGACCCGTAGGCCTGGGTTAACCCTTTTTGGAAACTGAAACACTTGTACTGCGGTATAGCCGGTGTATACCCGCAGGTGTGTTTTGGAGTTTTTTCTTGAGGGGTTATAGGAACAACCACCGCATTGGGTAACACCGAGGTGGTTGATTCCCTGGTGTGTTGGAGCAGTGTCAACTCCCGGGTTCACCGGTTGAGGGTGCCCCTGCACGTTCATGACGTCTGCCAATCGTGTCAGCCTTCTCTGCCTCGACCCCTCTGGGTGGGGGTTGTTAAATGGAGGCTTGGTCATGCAACACCGCCAGCTTACGCTCCTTCCGCCGGGGCGGCTGTGTTCAGCTGTCCCCTCTGGCGCCTGTCTCGTCCGCAGTCTCCAGGCTAGGGTTAACAGCCTGTTGCCTGGTTTTTCCCCGGTGCGCTGCCTGCTTCCGTTGGTTAACCTTTTTTGTGTGCTTACGGCCATGCTGACTGCCTATTCTGCAGGGTCAGTGTGCCAGGCGGTGTACTATTGGGGGGACGGGGCCCGCTCGGCTTACTGGCCTGGTTGGTTCCGCCTGGGAATACCAGGTGCAGTAACTGAGGGGCCTTTGTCCGAATACGCTGGCGATGTGGGGGGCGGGGCACTACGTGCCCACCTGGTGGGGTCTTGATGCTGGCATCATGGACTTCTCCGGGCCCCCATTCCAGGGAGTCCAGTCCTTTTGGTGGGTCTGGGTCTTCCTTCGTGCTCCGCTGCTACGGCCTTGCCACGGGGTTGGGTTTGCCCTTGACCCCGTGATTCTGGGGGCAGTAACGAGGTTGTTCCTCCGTTCGTTCCCGGGTGGCATGCGGGTTGTGCGTGTGTGTAGTCGTGGGTCAAGCCACGGTCTGCTCACCCTGTGCGTTAAGTTGCTTGAGAGCTCTTCGCACGGTCGGGTCCGTCGCCTTCCCGTGAAGCCTCTAATAGGGGGGATACCCTCCATTAGGGGGGGTCGGGGGGGCTCGGCCCTCCCTGTTCTGATGGTTTTGGGGGGCTGTCAGCGGGGTGTATTTGTCAGCCAAGTGGCTCCGCTTGGCCTCCCTTGTGCAGAAGGCGAAGCCAAGCTAAGCCACTAACGATACAGAACGTTAGGTTATGACTATAACCAAGTTCTGTTAGTTAGGGGCGATGCTTGGCTTCGGACGGCCGCTGCAGCCCTTGACCTCACCTTGTGGTGAAAGCTTGGGAAGGAGGAGAGCAGGTGACCACACACCTGCTTATGAAGGTAAGCTGATGAGGGGTGTGGTCAGACTAATACTGGTATTAGAGGTACATTTGTGGTTTATTCAGTACGCGTGCACGTACGCGAGATAGTGCAGAAGGCGAAGCCAAGCATCGCCCCTAACTAACAGAACTTGGTTATAGTCATAACCTAACGTTGCGATTAGAGCGTGCCCCACATACTCCATGTTCAAGACCCATCTTAAACTGCATCTCAAGGCAAACCAGAACTGTGATCATTTTTAATCTGATTTAGTTTATGTAACTTGTTTCTTGTTTTTATCATTGATTGTCACAATGCTTTTTTAAGCAGGCTATTTATTTATTGAAAGAGTTTTTTATGTCTCCTGTTTATGGACTACGAGTGTAAATTAGCTCTTGCTACAACCCTGCATGTCTACATTTTGTATTTTGTACTTGATGTTCATTGACATGTGTTGTCCCTATCAAATAAACTATCAAATCAAATCAATTCGATATATATATATTGTATTACAAAATATTCACACCCGAGACACTAGGGGTCGCCAAAGTGCCGGTTGCAAAAAGTCAGAAAAACGTCCCATATGAGGGACGTTGCAGCTTAAGTTAACCTATAATATAGGTATTATATAAGGGGATATCGTTCTGGCTTTCACTGTTGTTGAATGCATTTTAAATACTGTACCTATGAGTTGCTTGTGATTATACTGTTGAGAGTGGTCTGTGATTGCGACTCGTCTCTGGTCACGTTTGAGTTCTGTGGCTCCTGCCTTCAGTGATGAGCTGTGGCAGGCTGCAGCACACACACTCCAAATACATTATTTATCAGGCTGCAGCACTCGGCCAACTATTAGCCAGGCCTCTGTCTCCAGACACACATGCTCACAAACATGCATGCTGGTGCTCAGACACACACACAAACACACAAACACACACACATATTTGTACATATGCACGCTCACACACACACACACACACACACACACACACACACACACACACACACACACACACACACACACACACACACACACACACACACACACACACACACACACACACACACACACACACACCTGTCAATGGCACAAGGGATTCAGCTCCGTCATGGCTTGCCCTGACTCTCATGCCATTGATTTAATTGAGTTGGACGGGTCCCTCTAACCTCCCTCATTATTGGCATTTTACTCTGCACAACAAAACCCTTCTAGACATGCAGGAGTTGGTTGAAGGGGATGAATGACACTCCCAAAATCCAAGGCCAGGGCCAAGTGCTGATCTGGGGGTCACCAATAAGGCCCTTATTAGGTTATTCACCATCCAAGTCAAAACTGATCAGAGATCACCACTACGTCTCTGAGATGCTTGATGAATACAGACACTGTCCCTTGAGGTAGGTATTACATTCATTACTACCGGGAATCAGGTTGCCTGGAGCGGCGCTTCGTTTTTACATCAGGAAGGCCCAGAACAGAGAGCTATTTTTAGAATATCTCCACAATGCTGCACGCCATTGAACTGGTTTACCATGGTGCAATTCCAATCGGGTGCGATTGCATCCCTTTCAGAAGCTCTGTAATCTAGCATGGAAAATCTGTGTCCTTTTGGAGACTATATAAAACTAATAAATCCAACTGTGAATGTCTTCCTTGATTATTTATCCAAATATCCATGTTGAAAGCACCTGCTGTTGTTGGAAGTCATCAGCTGAAACCTAGTGAGGACAAGATGACGACCCATGATAATAATATAATACACTTTATTTGTATAGCACCTTTCATACAAGAATTGCAGCTAAAAGTGCTTCACAGCAAAAAACAACAATGCAACACCACAATATGAGCACATAAAGTGCAGACGTATAAAATCAGTTTTTCACATTAGGATCTAACACCCCAATAGGCCACCTTGTTTATGGTTTGATTCTATGGCAGTTTTAAAATAGACAATAATAAAAAGAGTAAAATAGTGCAATAGTGCAATGCAATAAATTAGTAGAATAGAATAGACAGAGTAAAATGATGCAATAGTGCAGTGCAATAAAATAGTTCTGAATTACTGTTTAAAACCGTCTTTATTTTCCCTGTTTGATATCCACAGTTCAAAACCTGACAGTCTTCCTTCCTGTTTGATACCCACTTTGACCCTTCGAACCAATTCTAATGATGTATTGGTTGAGATTGTCGACAAATCAGAGGCCATGTTGTTTGTTGCGCAACTGAGCTCATCCATAATAACATGGATAAGAGAATAACATGAGACTGACCTCACTTGCTTTTGTCTGATATCTGGGTAACAACCTAAATAATGAGTAGAATAACTCAGTGTGTAGATTCTCCTTTGTGCATTTGGTTAGTATTGTATCATGAGAGTTTTCTTTTTTATATATACAATTACACATACGACACGGCACGACAATAAAGGTGCAGCATTCTGGGATCCTTACTTCCATTAGCCAATCAAACCAAGACAAGCAAAAAATTCAAATAGTTTATGATATGTTTTGGCTACAATGCTTTTTATACAACAGATTTGAAAGATATTATGCACAATTGTTCTATGGGTCATTTCAATAAAGTTTGAGATAAGAGAAATCGTTTTTATGGTATAACAATTTATACCTTATATGACCTTGTAGTAGTAGTAGTAGTAGTAGTAGTAGTTTATTTGTCACATATAAAGTACAGGTACATTACAGTGAGATGCTTGGTTCATACACATACAGCTCATTATAGTAATATTCCATATTTGGTAGTAATAATGGCACACGTAAATTCACACCAACATGCGCATTTGTTGATACATGCATGCAGGACTAGTCTTGAGACAGACATATGTATATCTCCGCTGCCATACGCAACATACATATTCAGAGTTTACAAAGGAATATGTATTCAATGTGCATTACAGTGTTGGGTTATACAAAAGGAAACCAGGCAAACCAAAAATAGGAAGAAATGTCTAGACTAGGCTGGGAGGGTGGGGGTGGAGAGGCAAGCAGTGAAACCAGCATTAGACAAAAACAAGAAACAAACACATCCATCCGTAATGCATTACTTATTACTCTCTGGGAGTCATTTGTTAAGTTACTCATTACATTACTTCTGTGACTCATTGAGTGCCACGCTGTTTTTCCATCTGTACTGCCTGGCGCCAGCGTTATTGACAATTTTCACGATGTTTGCGGACCCATCGTATATTATATATTATAGCTATGGAGACAATAGTATGGCTCATTTGACAGGCACTATTTATAGTCCAACAATGACAAACCAGTTCATTTCTACATACTTTCGTTTGTGCGCTATTACACGCTAAACATTCCCCCATTTCAAAATAATCCAGTCTCGTTTTCTAGATAGTGAGATATGACGTGTTATATGCATATGCGCAAATCGTTTGGGTTGCTCGCCTGAAACCTATATTATTTCCAAATCAAAGGTATATACCATATATAGATTTTTCTTCACAAAATTATCAAGGGGGGGGAGGGGGGGGGGGGGCGTCGTTTTACGAAAATGCAATCGTTACCAAAAGCATGTTTTAAGTTCGGTAAAATAGACCTAAAATAGACCTTACCTTAGTCAGAAGGTACTCCAAAATGAATAATCCATGTAGTTCCATTCCGATCGCCATTACTCGTGTGCATTGGGTCTGGCTATAATACGGGAAACAATAGGTTTCAGGCGAGCAAATCTCCGACGGTGGTTGTGTGCTGATTCACTTTGAGGGGGAAGGGATTCCTGCAGCCGGAGGTACCTCAGTACTGAAAGACACCTTAGAGACCCAGTTCAAAAGGTTGGCGATACTGCCACCTGTCGGGATTCGATCATCATTGCAATTATAATGTAGGCAGCAGTGCCAGGGAGACATACGCAGGTCCGCGCGAGTGTTTAGAATGGGAAA
>NC_140167.1:117186901-117225784 GCF_963971535.1 Notolepis coatsorum
GGGTTGTGTTCGGACATTTACAGGGGCCAGTTTCGAGTTGCAGTCTCCCTTAGGTGTTTTTTGAGAGTGTTTTTGAAAGTGGGTAGTGATTCACATTCCTTTACAGCTTTGGATAGGGCGTTCCACATTGATGTGGCATAATTGCGAAACGTGTTTAGTCCCTTGTTTGAGCCGAATCTGGGTTTAACATGATTTGTGGAGCTCCCTCTGGTGTTGTGATCGTGGTATTCACTGACCTTTGGGAAGTATTTTGTCATGTACATGGGTACCTTGGTCGTGTAGTGTATCTTGTAGACCAGGCCCATTGCAAGTTGCTGTACTCTGTCGTCTACTCTAAGCCATCCTAGGTTGTCAAAGTGGGCAGGGGTGAGGTGGGTTCTAGGAGTAAGGTCAAGCAGTAGTCTGACCAGTTTGTTTTGAGATGTTTGTAATTTTGTTTTTAGCGCCTTTGAGGTGCTTTGGTACCATGAGGTGCAAGCATAGTCGTAGTACCCTTGAATGAGTGCTAGACACACAAGCATTAACAGTAAACATCCAATGAAATCACCATTTGAATCATTATAAATGTAGTTTACGAGATATATACCTAATACTTGCTATCTAATACCCTACATACATATGCTCTTGCTCGCTCACACCCCCCCCCCCCCCCCCCCCGGACCCCCACTTGGATAATCCATCCATTTTCTTTCGTTTCTAACCAGGCACTACACTTCATATGCTAGCTTTTATTCTCTCCACCACTTCTAACCAGATTGCAATGTTGGTTTCACTGACACCTAAAATTCGAGCTATAGATATTTCTAGATCAATCACATCGAGATAGGTAAGAACCCATACCTTCCGGCAGGCCCGGACTGGCCATCGGGAGCACCGGGAGTTTTCCCGGTGGCTTGGCCTGCACAGATTTATAAAAAAAATTATATAAAAAATAAATATTATAAAATTATATTATTTATATATATATTTATATTTATAATATACATTTATTATATAAATAAAATTAAAAATTAAATTATAATTTTTTTTTTTTTTTTGCCAGGCCATTGTTTCTAGTTGTGGCAGCGGCGCGGCGCAATATTTTTTAGATAACCAGGTGGGTGGGGAACAACCAGGATTTCACTGTCTGCGACAGAGTTGGAGAACTATCTGACTCTCTCCCTCACGCGGACACACACACACACAATGGAGCCGTGCTGCCGCTTGTGATTGGTGGAGGCGGGACCAGGCGATACAACTGATTGACCGTGGAGGCGGCGAATGGAATGGCAGATGGCACACTCCCAAAAGGAGTTGTTAAATCTGACATTACAAAAACAATATGTGGTGGTTATGATTGGGGCTGAAGTTGAATAAACAATTTATGAAAGAGAGTCAAAATAATTCAAAGATAATTCAAAGATTACACACCTTTGCCACATTGGCTACAAACATAATCACTGCAAAGTTATCAAAAAAATAAGAATCTGATCAGACACAAGGGTCAAGTTGTTGTTCCTTTTCTAATTTCCTCAAAAACATCTAGTCTAGTTAATGTGATCAATATTATTTGACAATTGATGCTTTTTGTTGGAAATTTCAGTCAGTGAGCTCATACTTTGAGCTCATTTTATAGTTATATATCGTATTTGCTTATCGCGTCCCGCTCTGAGCCTTATGAGATACCCCTTATCTCCTATGATACCTACTGTATCCCCAACGAACAACTACATGCACCCACACCTGTATGGGGCCCCGCCCATATGGATGCGTAGCCCATATAACCATGACTCTGGTCACCAAACACCCTTCCTCTATTTTCGTTCCAGCGTACTGGCTGCGTGCACCACGTAACTAGCAGGATGAAAAAGATCAGAGTCATAATGTTGAAAGCTTACCGGAGGTTGCTGGCCCCTGGCATCTTCGACGCATGTTTTCGGCGACACGACGGGCCTATGTTGATGTTCCTCGTCTGATGACAGCAGATCGAGGTTCAGCTGTACAAGATTGGCTGTTGGGCCAGCTTGTACCCAGGTAGGCCCTGTGTCTTCAGGCATGGGTATTAGTGTTAGTAATGCTGGTTTGTTTTGTTACACAACCATGTTGTGTGTTGGCGCCGGGGGCAGGATGGTTTGGTGAACGTTCACTGCAGGAACGGTTTCCAAGCTGTCTTGGGCGTGCTACTAAACATCTAATGCTATGCTACATGCTATCGCTAATGCCACATGCTACTACTACTGCTAACTGCTACGCTGTTCTAATGTCTCCGCCGTGAGATGTTGTCACTTCTCCCTCCTCTTGCCCGGTTCATCAATGAAGGTCAGTCGGTAGCTGTTGTGGTTTTTTTTGCTGAGTCCTATTTACCTTTTTTCGGGTAAATGGGTTGACAACAGGGTAGGCCGTGGCTAGGTAGCCTAGCCAGGTATGTTACCTTGTGTTCCGGCGGGGTCTATGGAACGGTGTCCCCATCTGGGGCAATGCGTGAGCTCGGCGGTGTAGCAGTAGAGCTATATTACTGCAGGATGGGACTTAATGGCGGGTTATGGCTCAGCTGGCTAGTTCCTATCCACATTGGCGTCGGGTAGTGGGGCTATGGGTCCAGCCGACATGGTAAACATGTTGCGTGTCTGTGCGCAGGCGGTTGTTGATCTGGGTCCCACATCGCCTCACGCTAGGCTGTAGTAGTATAGGGGCAGGGCCGCCTGGGAGAAATGTGAGGCCCTGTGCGAATTTAAACGCGAGGCCCCCCACCCCCTGAGGCGGCCCTGTGTAGTGGGCTATTGTTTCGTTCTGTCACTCTGCTATGAGAAGGTCTGTCTTGCTACAGTTTCTCTCCTCTCAACCATTCATACTGACGGTCAATCGGTATACTGGGGGAGTAGTGCGGGGGGGGGCTTTGTTTACCTTTTTTGGTAAATGGGCTAAGCTAGGGCTGGTGTGCTGTTGTGAATATTTTGAATGAAGGCGGGACTAGTTCGCTCTGGTCCGCCTCCCCTTAACGTTGTGTGTATGGGTTTGCTCATTCTACAGTATTTTGTGGTTTAGTTCTTTTATTCATTTAACCCTTTCATGGTGCACACCACAGTGGAGGTTGCTGTTTGCAACCACCACTGGTGCTCCGTGTTAACATCAGTCCTTTGTTTTTGACATATTGAAACAGTGCCCCGCGCGGCCGACGCCATGGGTGGGTCGGCCTGGCGAGTGGCTGGTGGGCTGTTAAAGCTTGTACCGCCATGGTATGGAATTGGCAACGATTAGAACTGTGTTCGAATTGCTGTTTTTTCTATTAAAAAAATGGTGTCTGGTGGCGGGGCCTTGAGGGCCAGCCGACGTCGACACATCGCGCGAGGTTGTTGATGTTATTAGCTTTGACCCAGCCGCAAGCTATAACCGCTCAGGGTTCCCCTCTCCGCAGGGGATTTTGGTCTTCTGCTGGAGCGCGGGCGGTATTGTCCTAGGCCCTACACCGCCTCACACCGCGCAGCCAGAAGAAGAGAGAGCACGGCCTCGTCAGCGGCGATGACGATGCCCTCGACAGGCGGCCATGTTTTCCCCCGCCGGAGGTATCCTGGGCGTTGATTCGACAGGTGTCCACAAGGCCGACAGCCTTGGCGGCCGAGGGATCGGCCATGTAGAATGGGTTCGGCTTGAACAAACAAGCCGTCACCGTCCTGCCGCGAGCAGCCCGCTCTCCGATCACTCCTTCCCCAACACCAGCGGAAAAAGTGGGCTCTGATTGTTTCCTTTGGCTGCGGGCCGCGTGCCTTCGTTGATGCGCGGGCGGCCCCCCTTTCGCTTCTCATGGGGACAGGGGCTGACACCCAGTTGATGGCTGAGCTGGGTCTGTCCGTGAGAATGTTGTGCTGTCAAGCGGCTCCCACACCTTGAGCTGTGTTGGTTGAGCCTGGTGTTACGTCTGTCAACTTAAGTGTTGTCAGCAGGGGGGCTCGAAACCTTTTGAGGCACACAGTGCGGGCTTCCCCGGCCTCGCCTTCGCCAGGCCAGGTATCATGTTGGTGCCTCCCACTCCTGAAATATTGGCAAGTGGTCACAGGCACACGTGATTTGGGGTGGTAGTAATATCACTGCAGGGCTACGGTGTGTAGGAACCCATGGGGGCCTTACACCTTGCATGTCCGGCTGCAGAACAACTCCTCAGCATGTTCTGGAGGGGTGTTCAGTGGGGGGGCTTTTTTCATCGGAAGCCCCCCGTATCAGACCGGCCCTTTCTGTCGAGGTTCCCCCTTGGGTGCGATTGCCTCGTGGGTGGTGTCAGGGTCAGATGTTCCGACACGGAACGCGCTGCTCGCACGGTTCCAGGGTTGGCTACGCACAGCGGGGGGACCGGGCCAACTATCTACAGTTCCTGGCGGACCTGCGCCACGTGACGGCGGGTGCGTTGGGAGTGTCGTCACATATGACTACGGCAGTACCATATGTCGAGGTGGATGGAGAGAACGCTGAGGCGGGGACTTGTGTTTACACAACCCCACACGTTTTCAGGTTTGGTACAGACCCTATTGTCAGGGTCTCCAGCAGTGACAGCTCTGGTCAACAAGATCCAATATCTGTGGACGAAGCAAGCCATCGTCGTGGCGTTCTCCTCCCGGTGTTCTCTGCCTGAGAAGTCGGGAGGGAGCGGTGTAAGACCCAGGCTGGACCTGTTCCATGGAAGGTTCAGCATTTTTTGGATCGTCTCCTACCTGTTGAACACTGTCAGGTGGGGGTCTGGTTCTCCTCCATAGACCTGTAGGATGCGTATGCGCATCTCCGATCTTCCATCCTAGGGCTTACCTACGCTTCCTTTGCAGGGTTAGCGTATGAGTACCAGAGGCTGCCGTTCGGTTTTCTCTGGCTCCCTGCATCTTCACCAAGTGCGTGGAGGCCGCACTGGGGCCTCTGCGTCGTCAGGGGTTACGGAGTGTTCTGCCCTGATGACGTTCTGGTCCTTCGCGGTCAAGGTGGATCGTCAGGTCTCGTACCAGGCAGGTCTCTACCAGCCTGGGGTTGCTGTAGACTGGATGTCTACAGCTTTATGGGGTAGAACACATAGTAGCTTACTACAAAAACCTAGGGGTCCGCAAGGACGACTTCAAGCTGGAAATGGTAACAACAGATGAGGTACTCAATAAACTGAGCGCCCTCCAACCTAACAAGGCCACTGGCCACGACAACATCCCTTCCAAATTCCTCAGAGACTCAGCAGCCGCCATCACCCCAATCATCACACACATAATAAACCTCTCCATAAAACAGGGACACGTCCCCAAGGACTTCAAAATTGCGAGGGTAACCCCTCTGCACAAAAAGGGCAGCAAATTAGACCCAGGCAACTACCGCCCTGTTTCTATTATCACCTCCATCTCGAAAGTCATGGAAAAATAGTCTATGAACAGGTCGAAAAGTACCTAGCGGAAAAAAATCTAATCTACGAATTCCAATCTGGCTCCAGAACATCCCACTCCACTGACACATGCCTTCTCTATTTGAATGACCACATCAAACAAGAGGTGGACGCAGGCAAATACTGCGGCATGGTCATGCTGGACCTACAAAAGGCCTTTGACACGGTCAATCACTCCATTCTGATTGACAAGCTAAAAGCAATTGGTTTTGATAGTCTATCAGTGAGCTGGATGCAATCCTACCTTGAGGGGAGGGAACAGATGGTGGAGGTAAACGGTACCCTATCCCCCCCCCTCACAGTGAGCTGTGGTGTTCCACAAGGAAGCATACTAGGACCGCTACTGTTCCTAATTTATGCAAATGACATGTCGTCAGCTTGTGACTGCAACTTGTTCCTGTTTGCGGACGACTCAGCCCTGCTGGTCTCTGACAAGAACAAGTTACAGGTTGAAAAAACCCTCAGCTCGGAACTAGGCAGAATCTGCATATGGCTCGCTGATAACAAACTATCATTACACATGGGCAAAACAGAGTCCATTCTCTTCGGTTCAAATAACAAACTCAGCAAGACCGACGGCTTCTCAGTTACAGTGGGTGACAATATTGTCACAAGGAAAGATGAAATTACCTACCTGGGTTCCATCCTAGAGGCTAATCTCTCCTGTGACAAAATGGCATCCAATGTAATAAAAAAAGTCAACCAACGAACTCGATTCTTGTACCGGATCTCCTCTCTGGTAAACAAGAATACCCTGAAGACTCTGGCAGGAGCACTCATTCAGGGGTACTACGACTATGCTTGCACCTCATGGTACCAAAGCACCTCAAAGGCGCTAAAAACAAAATTACAAACATCTCAAAACAAACTGGTCAGACTACTGCTTGACCTTACTCCTAGAACCCACCTCACCCCTGCCCACTTCGACAACCTAGGATGGCTTAGAGTAGACGACAGAGTACAGCAACTTGCAATGGGCCTGGTCTACAAGATACACTACACGACCAAGATACCCATGTACATGTCAAAATACTTCCCAAAGGTCAGTGAATACCACGATCACAACACCAGAGGGAGCTCCACAAATCATGTTAAACCCAGATTCGGCTCAAATAAGGGACTAAACACGTTTCGCAATTATGCCACATCAATGTGGAACGCCCTACCCAAAGCTGTAAAGGAATGTGGATCACTACCCACTTTCAAAACCTCTCTCAAGGGACACCTACGGGAGACTGCAATTCAACACTGGCCCCTGTAAATATCCTAACCCAACCCCCTCCAATGTACAGTCATTTACCTAGTATGGTTTTGTCAATAGTCCAATGTACAATTTTGTTTGTTTGTACAGTGTCTCCCCCCCCCCCCCCCCCCCTCAATGTACAGTTTTGCTTGTATATACAGTGTGCCCCCCCCCCCCCCCCCCCCCCCCCAACCACCTCCAATGTAGATTACCCAGTATGGTTGTCAATATCCCAGTGTACCCAACCCCCCCCCACCCAACCTCCTCCAATGTACAGTTTCTACGTCAAATGTATATACTCCCTTTTCCTGACTCCTTCTGTATCACAAACAGTACTGTATTTGCAAATCTGGTATGTCATAAATGTATAGATGTAGCAGTACTGACTATCTGTATGTCATGTATGTCATATATGTCCTGATGAATTGAAAATGGGGGACCCTGATGTAAACAAGACGAAAGTCTTTCTCTGGTCTGCATCCCCTTAACAATTGTGTGTATTGAGCTGTACTGTATTGTACCCATTCTGCAATCTGTTAATAAAGTTTTCAATCAATCAATCAATCAATGTAGAGTACTCCTCTTCCCAGTCAACGGTTGGAGGGCTGTGGGCATCCATCTCAGAGCGTGTTGTCAACACGCTCGGGAGGTTCCGTCCTAGGACGGTTACGGCGCTGTCTCACGTCGCGTTTTCACCGACGCCTCCCTCGCTGGTGACGCGTCGGGCCAACGCAGAAGGGGGCAGCTGGCAAACCATGCTGCCCGGTCTGCGCTACGTTCTATGTGTTGGTGTTGAAAGCGGTCCTTCTGGTCCACAAATGGTGTTGATCAGGACGGACGATACGACGTCAGTGTCGTGTATCGACAGACAGGGAGGAGTACGCTCCCCCTGTCTGCACCAGGCGGCGGGCGGCTGGCTATGGGCGTCCTCCATCTGCGCGGCCTGAGGGCTCCCCACATCCCCGGCAGGGAGAATGTGGGTGCAGGTGTACTGTCGCGAGGCGGTCCTCATCCTGACGGGTGAGGATTACGTCTGGACATGGCCAGGCAGGTCTGGGACCGATGCCGTGCCGCCAGGGATTCTTCCCCATACATCTGTTAGGTCAGTTGTTGGGACGGGTACGTTGAGGGGCGCAGGTTCTTGATCCTGATGGTGTTACCATCTGGAATGCGCATGCTCCCTCCACTGTCGCGCTTACGCAGGCAGATGACGTATGTTCCAAGTGTGGTGTAAGGCGGGGGGGCCGGGACTCAGTCTCCTGCCCCCTGGATGCTGTCCTTAGTTACCTCCAGTCTCTCCTTGATAGACTGTCGGCTTCGACGGTGAGGGTATATGCAGCAGCTATATCCTCCTATCATGAGGGGTTTGAGGGGATGTCTTGTTCAGCCACCCTCTTGTGAAGCGTTTCCTGCTTGGCGCTCAACGCGTTAAGCCGGTGCAACGCTCCTTGGCTCCGACTTGGGATCTTCAATTGGTCCTCGGTCGGTTGTCCTTGGCCCCGTTTGAGCCGCTCGAGCAGGCGCCGTTGGGACAGCTGTCCTTCAAGACCGCGTTCCTACTGGCTGTCACTTCCGCTAAACGCGTAGGTGAGCTCTGTGCTCTCTCGGTACGTCCAGAGTGCCTGTCTTTTCGGACCGATTGCGGTGCCACTCTGCGACCTATTCCTGCTTTCGTGCCTAAGAATATCCGGAGTTCCTTCCGCTCCCGGGATATTGTGGTTCAGGCGTTTCGTCCTCCTCCTCACACTAGTGAGTTAGATGCGGGCCTTCACCTGTCATGTCCAGTCCGTGCTTTGGGGATTTACCTCAGCCGTACTCAGGACTTCAGGGTTACCGACCAGCTTTTTGTCTGTTACGGTGGGGCTCGTGCTGGTAAGGCATTGTCGAAGCAGCGCCTGTCCCATTGGTTGTGCGAGGGCATTACCCTCTGCTACACGTTGGCTGGGCAGGATCCCCCTGGGGGCGTCAGGGCGCACTCCACTCATGGGGTGGCTGCTTCTGCCGCTCTCCTGGGTGGGGCCTCGGTGGAGGACATCTGTGCTGCAGCTTCATGGTCCTCCCCGGGTCCCTTTGTAAGGTTTTACCTCATGGACATGACCGGGGGTTCTGTCTCCCAGGCGGTTCTGGGGTCTGTGGCCTTTCCTGCTTCCCGTCCTTGGTCGGGTAGCAGGAGTGTATGGGTATGGGCCACAGTGTGTTGAGTCACACGTGGTTCCGCCTGTACGGTGTGTTCAAGGGGTTCTGGTTCCCTCTTGTTCGCATTCAGGTGGAGTTGACTGCGCCCCCCCTTCATTAGGAAGGATGGGGTGACAGGGCTCCCCGCACCCCTTGATGTGGGCTTACGGGTCCTCAGGGGGTACATCTGTCGGGTCTCGCGTCCGCTCTTCCCCATATCTCATAAGGCTCAGAGCGGGACGCGATAAGCAAATACGATATATAACGATAGGTTATGTAGATAACCTAGTTATATTAGTATTGGCTGAGCGTCCCGCTCTGCGCGGCCCTGAGTTCCCTCTTGAGGGATTTTTTCCTGGAACGGGATTTGGCGACGAAGGGTGTTTGGTGACCAGAGTCATGGTTATATGGGCTACGCCTCCATAGGGGCGGGGCCCCATGCAGGTGTGGGTGCATGTAGTTGTTCGTTGGGGATACAGTAGGTATCATAGGAGATAAGGGGTATCTCATAAGGCTCAGAGCGGGACGCTCAGCCAATACTAATATAACTAGGTTTATCTATCGTTAAAATGACTGAGACAACGCAATCTTCTGTCTTTGTTGTGCATGCATGCGTGTGCTCACCACACGTGATACATGTGTCACTATTCTGGCAGTGGCTACTGTTATTATAGTATTGTAATGAAAGGTCTGTTATTTAATGTTTGTGTAAATGGCTATTTTAACTGTTGATGGGTAGTGCATCAGTAAAATGAATATGGTATTGTGCTCTTGCCTTGTTTGAATAGGTGTAGAGAGTGGTTAACTGTATTATAATAGTAAATAGAAAAATATGTTGTGCTCTTGCTTTTTTCTTTTTGAAGGTGGAGAGAGTACCATTGCTAGTGACACAACAGTTTTATTTGAGGTTCATAACAGTACATTGTACTAAGCAATTGTTGGCTCATTAGTTTGTGATTCACATGCACTAAAATTCACCAGAATGCCGGAAATTAAGTCTCTGTAACTAAAATTTTCCGGGTGGGGGACCCCCAGACCCCCCACTTAAAAAGTGGCCTGATTGGGGCTATATTTCGCGCTATATCCCTCGGTATGAATTATTTCCCCAGTCCGGCCCTGCCTTCCGGCAAAATTTTTCCGGTTGAATCCATCGTGATGCTATCAGCTTTTTAGCAGCTGTGAGACCGGATAAAACTAGTCTCTTTAGCTGTATAGCAGTGGAGGCTGCTGACCAAATTTTTAGGTGAAGCACAAATTATTATATTATATTATATATTAAATTATATTTTTAAAACATCCCCCACTGTGTGTCAGTGGTCAGTGGACACAGATGAAAACATATTAACATTAGGTGACAGCGCACCTGACCAGATGAAATCATATTAGGTGACAGCGCACCTGACCAGATCAAAACATATTAGGTGACAGCGCACCTGATCAGATCAAAACATTTTAGGTGACAGCACACCTGACCAGATCAAAACATATTAGGTGAAGGTGACAAGGAAGCCACAGACTCATACCCCCCCGACACTCAACTAACCGCCTCGGACAGTCCTTCATACCAGTGGCCATCAGGCTCCACAACAGTGGGCAGCGACTGCTGCCAGACATCGACCTAGAACTAATAGGAACCCAAGTAAGACAATAACACTACCTTATGCATACTGCACCTTATGTGGATACTGTGAATAATGAATAATGTATATTTCAGTTAGTTAGATAGTAAATTATAACACTACCTTATGCATACGGCACCTTATGTGACACTGTGAAAATATATTTCAGTTAGTTAGATAGTCAATTATATTGACCTATTTGTTTACACTGCTTGTGTTGTTTTCACTACCTGTACCCCCCCCCCCCATTCCCACATGCTGCTATGATGCCTGAATTTCCCCAAGGGGATCAATAAAGGAATATCTTATCTTATCTTAAAAGGAAAGATGAAATTCCCTACCTGGGTTCCATCCTATAGAGGCAAATCATTCCGGTGACAAAATGGGATCCAATGTAATAAAACTAAGTCAACCAACGAACTAGATTCCTGTACCGGATCTCCTCTCTGGTAAACAAGAATACCTTGAAGACTCTAACAGGAGCACTCATTCAAGGGTACTACGACTATGCTTGCACCTCATGGTACCAAAGCACCTCAAAGGCACTAAAAACAAGATTACAAACATCACAAAACAAACTGGTCAGACTACTGCTTGACCTTACTCCTAAAATCCACCTCACCCCTGCCCACTTTGACAACCTAGGATAAGATAAGATAAGATATTCCTTTATTGATCCCCTTGGGGAAATTCAGGCATCATAGCAGCATGGGGGGAGGGGGGAGGGGTACAGGTAGTAAAACAAAACAGTATACAGGTAGTAAAAGACAACACAGGCAGTGTAAACAATTTGATCAATATGGTCAATATAATTTACTAACTGACTAGCTGAGGAATATTCACATTATTCACAGTGTCACATGAGGTGCAGTATGCAAGAGGTGGTGTTATAATAATTTACTATCTACTGAGTATACATTAATCAAAGTACCAGGGTAGTCTACTTTGTCCCCCTTGGGTTCCTATAAGTCCCAGGTCAATGTCTGGTAGCAGTCGCTGTCGCTGCCCCCTGTTGTGGGGCCTGGAGGCTGCTAGTCGCTGCCCACTGTTGTGGAGCCTGATGGCCGCTGGTATGAAGGACTGTCCGAGGCGGTTAGTTGAGTGTCGGGGGGGGATGAGTCTGTGGCTGAACGAGCTTCTCATCTTGACTAGCTCGTCGTAGAGGGGGTGGTAGGGGTTCTCCATGATGGCATCCAGCTTCCTTATCATCCCCCTCTCTACCATCACCTCAAGTCTAGGTAGCTCGACTCCCACCACGGAGCTAGCCTTCCTCACCAGCTTGTTGAGCTTGTTGGTGTCCCTTGAGTTGATGTAGCCTCCCCAGCATGCCACAGCATAGAAGAGGATGCTGGCCACAACAGACTGGTAAAAAGACTGCAGCAGTTTGTTGCACACATTGAAGGACCTGAGTCTCCTCAGGAAGAACAGCCTGCTCTGTCCCTTCCTGTAGAGGGCCTCTGTGTTGTCCGACCAGTCCAGTTTATTGTTCAGGTGTACCCCAAGGAACTTGTATGAGTCCACCATCTCCACATCCACCCCTCGGATGGAGATGGGAATCGGGGGGGGCCTCTTCTTGCCCCTCCGGAAGTCCACCACCAGCTCCTTGGTCTTACTGGTGTTGAGTTGGAGGTGGTTGCTGTCGCTCCACCCCACGAAGCTCTCCACCAGGGCTCTGTACTCCTCCTCATCATCGTCGGTGATGTAGCTTACGATGGAGGAGTCGTCTGAGAACTTCTGCAGGTGGCACCCGCTGGAGTTGCGGCAGAAGTCTGAGGTGTAGAGGGTGAAGAGGAAGGGTGACAGCACAGTTCCCTGGGGGGCGCCGGTGTTGCTCACCAGTACGTCAGACTGACTGTCCTTTAGTCTGACGTACTGTGGCCTTAGAGTAGACGACAGAGTACAGCAACTTGCAATGGGCCTGGTCTACAAGATACACTACACGACCAAGATAATTATGTGCATGTCGAAATACTTCCCAAAGGTCAGTGAATACCACAACCACAACACCAGAGGGAGTTCCACAAATCATGTTCAACCCAGATAAAATAATTTAAAAAGTAAAAAAAAAAAAACGTTTTTTTAATAAAAGAAAAATAGTAATAACTTAGAAATGAGATTGCATAGGTCTATGAATCGATATCGCGATTCTGTTTTGATTAATTGCCCAGCCCTACAGTGTGTACAGTAAGTTAGCTTGGTGATAATCATTGTGATGTAGGCTAAGCTGGCTAGCTACTGTTAGCATACAAGCTTTTACAAACACTGTAGCCTACTTACTTTTTCATCCACAAAGTTTTTTCTGATCCAGATGCATAAGTCCACTTCTTCATGTTGCTCAGTTGCTGGTTTATACTTCGGTCCTACATGTAATATTCGCGCAAAGTTTAATTTAGCCTGACTTGACTTGTTATAGCTGTACAGCTTACTAACTACTAAACAACAACTAAACTACTAGCTTGCTCTTTCAAACAGTCAAAATGGGCCCAGCTGCAGGTCCGGAGGTTAGGTTTAGCTCTGGCCAATCTCAAGTTTCTCAAGTTAGTTGTCATACAGAAGTACAGAATACTTTTATACAAAATGCTTCTTTATGTTACATTTTGTATAAAAGTATTCTGTACTCCTGTATGACAACTAATAAAGAAACTTGAGATTGGCCCGAGCTAAACCTAACCTACGGACCTGCAGCTGGACCCGTTTTGACTTTGCAATGCAGCAATCTCTGATTGGATTTGCAAGGCTGCCAATCATATTCAACCTCTGTGTATTGGATGTCAAGGGCTGTCAATCATTCAATCCTCCATTCAATGACAAGAGTTTAACTGCACAGACCGTGCTTAGACAAAGTGAATAGCCTATTTCGATTGGCTGTTATTTATTATTTATTTAACATTGGGTCAGCCTGTGAAGTGAACATGCACGAATATTACTGCAGTCATTACTACAGTGCAGGCCTGCTCAGAGCTGTCAATTTTGGCAATTTTTTGAAAAAAAAAAATTCACTGGCATTTTTTTACAGGTGAAAACTTTTCTAATAAAAAAATATAAAATAATAATAATTAACATTTTTTTTTATATATATATAAATAAAAAATAATTTATATATATATGTAAATTAATAATAATTATGAATTATGAGTGAATTTGTGTTTCACGTGTTGTCATAGAGAAACCTCCACTGCTGTATAGGGGCTGCAAACTGAAATACATCATTCAACAGCAATACAGAGGGATGTACAGGTATGTTCAGAGATAAGAATACTGATAATTGCTGGGTCACTTCTTTCCAAAATATCTTAACCGGTGGGCAATCCCAATACATGTGCATGAATGTACCCTCATCCCCATTTGTACATAAGGAACATAGGGAGTCTTGTTTAAGTCCCATTCTGTTCAATCTTATAGGAGTCAGGTATGTCCTATGAATATAATTAAGATTAATTTGTTGACGGGTTACGTGACGCAATTCGAACGTTTGCCCAGACTTCTTGCCAATCAAAATCTATTTCCAAGTCTGGTATATCCCTCCTCCAGACTGAGTCTAGGGGGAGGATTCCATACGAAGTAAGTGATGATAAAAATCAGATACGAATCCTCTCGATGTCTCTCTTTCATAGAAGAATTTGTGATATCTGTCGTGCTCAATTGGTATCCTTAATGGGACTCCATGAGCCTTCAAACAATCCAATAACTGTGCGTAAAAATAATATGTGGAACTGGTGAGGTTAAATTTTTTATGTATATCTTGATAGCTACAAAAACCCTGTTTGTTGAAAACATCTCCCAATGTCTGTATGCCCTGCTTTTCCCATTTGGGGTATCTTATAGGTATTTTTTTCCAATAAGGAGTGCATTGTTATTGAATAGGGGAGTATGGCTATGCCATTTATGTTGGTTAGAATATTTTTTTTGTGTTTCACGCCATATCCGGATCACATGTGTAATAAGGGGGCCAAATTTCAATTCGCATTGCTTAATTGATAATATGGTGTATACTATGTGGTGCTGTGATAGAGTCTGTGATAGAGTCAGTGATAGAGTCAGTGATAGAGTCAGTGATAGAGTCAGTGATAGAGTCAGTGATAGAGTCTGTGATAGAGTCAGTGATAGAGTCATGTTTTTGCCCAAGAAAGAGAAATCAAGTACCAAGAAATTCAAAGAAGAAAGCAAACAGAGGAAAAACAATTGCTAAGTAATTTATTTAAAAAGAAAGGTGATCACGACTAGAGTTAAGAATGGTTTATTTAAGCAAATTTTGTCAGCTGTTGTTTAGATTGACGGCAGCCAGCCAGGAATCCAGCTTGGAGCATAATTGCATTGTATAACATAAATAAATCAGTATCATAAATCAATCTGCATCATAGCTACAATATCACGGGACATTATCTATCAACATTACCTCGTGAAGCTTAACATCATGACTGCCAGCTTCAGAAACAGCTCCACCAAGAGTGGAGCAGCGACAGGTCTCTCTGTTACTGAGGACGTGAGACAAGGTGAGCTCCTGAAGTGGCTACTAAAAATGATTACAAGCAATCATTTGACATTGAGATGTCACAGACCTCACGGTAAAGATGATGGAGCGATATTTAGCACCCCCCCCCCCCCCCATTAACACTTTGAGTGCCAGCCACGAGAAATCTCGTTAGTTCATGCGATGCGTTGAGTGCCAAGAATGAGAAATCTCGTTATTTAATCGTTATTTTTTTTCCATTAATTTTTCATCAATCTAGCCTCACGTTACCAGTGGGGATCTACTGTATCTGAGCTTGAACAGGGAAAATGCCGCCCCCTATCGTCTCTCCGGATGGTATTGCACCCATTGGATTGGACTGAATGAAATGGATGGGAAAAAAGAGTCCGGAATCCACATTTTACTTGTCAGGCATGTAACCGGAGACGATCCCATTCATTGCCGAGCTGCAGAACAGCGTGGAATATGTGTTTCCAGTACCCAGCGTTGGACCAATAAACGCGATCGATATTTGGAATGGCGATCAGGAATTGGAATAATCTTTTTGGAGAACATCTGATCTGAGGTAAGGAATCTATTTTACCAGTCTTGGGATAATCAGAGTTTTTTTCACCTATATCTCAGCGTGTCCCATATGTGTGTGTGCGTGTGAGTGTGTGTGCTGATCAGGAAATAAGATAATCGATTTTTCAGCCCGCTTCTCTAGCGTGCATAAGTACACATATACTATCGATAATAATTTGAAAACGATTCATAAATAGGCCGAAAAATGACAACGTGTTTTGTGTATTCCACTAAAGCGCGATTCCTGCAGAATCACCTTTTTTTCTGGAAGTTTAAAAAAACAAGCGTTTTTCAAAATGGTATAAAACGGAAATGTACCGATTAAAAAACAATCCGTTTCGACAATGTTGACTGCAAACAAGTCATTGATAAGCGACGGGCGTATTAGACACATAGCCATAATTTAAGATATAGTTTATGCGTTCGGAAATGTGCTCGTCCTCTTATTGACTACAGCGTTGGCACTCAAGCGCTAAATCGTGCGCCCCCTGCTGGCACTCAAAGTGTTAAGATAGCATGATGTGTTTGATACCTTTGATTCATTGCAATCTCAAGATTCATATGATAACACTGGCTAAAAACTGAGCCTGCGACGGCCTTCAAAATACATTAATGTTAATGGCAGATAATCCACCATAATTTTCAGAGGGTTAAAAGTAGGCCAGGTAAGGCAAGAACTGAATAATTCAAATTTTAAGATCATAGTGATCAATGAGACAGAACCTATGAGAATCAAGAATCAAGAGGTTTATTTGTCACATACATACCAGGGCATACAGTGAAATGCGGGTGGTCTTGCCCGCATTGATTGTGCAAAGTACAATAATAAAATAGGCATAGAAAAAAAAAATAGGTAAGACACAAGATATGCATGGGGAAAAAAAAGACATGCTGAGTTCCTGAGAAACTGGTTCCTATATACACTACTATACTATATACAATTTACAATTTTTACTCTTAATGTATCTATACTATACAGTACCTCCTTCCTTTAAAGTGACATTTTGTTTAAAGTGATTGTTTTAGTGGTAGCCGCATGAGTGTCTGTGTGTGTGTGTGTGTGTGTGTGTGTGTGTGTGTGTGTGTGTGTGTGTGTGTGTGTGTGTGTGTGTGTGTGTGTGTGTGTGTGCGTGTGTGCACGCGCGCGTGTGTGTGTGTGTGTGTGTGTGTGTGTGTGTGTGTGTGTGTGTGTGTATACATACTTCAATACACATAAATGAAATGTTATTGATACTCCAAGCAAACCTCATTTAACCATAGTAAAAGTACCACACAGTAATTGTAGGCTATGGTAGGTTGAGAACAAACTGTGCAGATGAAATACATATCACAGATTTTCTGATTATTCATTTAAATGTGATATAAATGGTTCATTAGCTATTACAATAATAACCACTACAGATTAATGTGCATAGTAAAATATGTGCAGGAATCATGGATTAAGTAAGTAAGTAAGTAAAGTTTATTTATATAGCACTTTTCACAGAGAGAACTCACAAAGTGCTTTACATACAGCAGAAATAAAATATAAAATATAAAAATAAAAAGCAAGAACCATTCAAGTGATAGGAGACAGAACAAAAACACAATGCATCACATATTTTATACATGGAGGAGAAGCTCAAACATTACCCAAAGGCCTGTTTAAACAGTAATGTTTTAAAAAATGTCAACTGACGCTGCAGCTCTTAGGCCACAAGGAAAGGCATTCCAGAGTCTAGGCGCTACAGAGAGGAAGGGGTCCTTGTGTATCATCCAAACGAATCTCCAAACTTGGTGACCTTGTCGAAACAATGGACCCCTCTGTCTGCAACTGGATACTTGACTTCCTAACTTACAGTTTGTTAGGATAGAAAATCTCATCTCCTCCACCCTCACCCTGAACGCTAGTGTCCCGCAAGGCTGCGTGTTGAGCCCCCTTCTCTACACCCTCTTCACCCACGACTACACTCCTATACATGGCACCAATACCATTATCAAGATTGCAGATGACACACAGGCCTCATCAAAAACAACGATGAGTCGGCCTATAGGAACGAGGTCTAACACCTGGCGGCGTGGTGTGCTAACAACAACCTGGCCCTCAACACCAAGAAAACCAAGGAGCTCATTGTAGACTTCATGAAGACTAGAGCCAGCGTGCACACCCCCATCCATATCAATGGGACGGAGGTTGATTCCTAGGAGTCCACATCTCTGAGGACCTCTCTTAGACCCTCCAACACCCTGTCACTGGTCAAGAAGGCTCATCAGCGCGTCTTTAGATTCTGGTGACTTTTTACTGGTGTGAAAGCATATTCACCAATTGCATCACAGTCTGGTACGACAACTGCACTGCACCTCAGACACATCCCCCGGGTGGTGAAAACTGTCCAACACACATCACCGGTACATCACTCCCTGCAATTGAGTCTATCCATCACAAACCATGTCTGAGGAAGGCACACAGTATTGTCAAGGACATCTCTCATCCCAACCATGGACTGCTTGCCCTCCTCCCCTCCCGCAGACACTTCAGCAGACTCAGGAACAGCTTATTTCCCTCAGCTGTCATCTCCCTGAACTCAATGCCACGATGACAGCCACCCCCATACCATTTGAACTCTGAATCCATTGCCTATACCGGCCTGGGCTCTGTTACCCATACTGTAAGAACAACTCTGTTGCCTATACTCAAATTATACCTACCTAGTACCTACTGCTTTCACACTGTAATCATAGTAATCATAATAATCACACCTACCTACCTCATACTATAGTCTACCCATATAACTCTGTATGATAGCATACAATAGTGCCTAGGCTATTTACATTTATATATTGTATTTTTCCGCATATTGTGTATATTTATTTATCCATATATAATTCTTCTATATACCTACGTATACACCTGCATATAACTGTATGATAGCATGTACAATAATGCTGTATATACTGTATATATATATATATATATATATTATCACTGTCACCGTATATATATATAGAGGAGTAGGTTGAGCGGAGTAGGAGTTGGAGTTGTGGTATAGAGAGAGAGAGAGAGAGAGAGAGAGAGATTGTATATTCGGAGTTGTGATGGTGAGAGGAAGTAATAGGAGAGGTAAAGGTGAGTAGGTGTTATTTGTGTACTAGACCCTGGACTGGCTGAGATACCCCCTTGTAGGGCTGGGCGATATAACGATAACGATAAATATCGCGATATATTTTAATAATCGATATCGAATATCGAAATTTAAAAAAAAATCGAAAAATCGTTTTTTTTTTTTCTTTTTTTTTTTTTTACCTGCAACAGGGCAGTTTTAAAACCAGAGACAGTGGACAGACTTGTCTTTCTTGCCTGCAACTTAAAGTAATGGCTTTGCTTGTCCAAATGACAATACTGACCAAATTCAGATTTCTTTTTCTCTTGTCCATTTATTTTGTTTGCTTTCTAATTTAAAATACATTTTGAAACCGTCTGTACACAGTAGGCTATGTGTGCTAGCAGAACTAGACTCCAGTCACGAGTCACAGTGCACATGTGCGGTGGTTTGTCCACAAAAAAAGCGCCAAAAGATCGAAAATAAACTAGCAGAGCCAGAACTGTTCAACTCCTCTGGAGCCACAGCCAGCAGAGAAGCCGGTTTACTTTAGCTTTTAAACCAGCTGCAGCCTGAGAACTGGAGTGTGAGGGGATGTAACACTAAAGATGGCGGCAATGACAAAGAATTACATAAACATACATCTGTTGATAATTTTTTTTTTTTTTTTTTTTTTTTTTTTTTATACTTATAACAATTCGATAATTATCGATATCGAGAAATAAAATAAAATTATCATATCGTTATCACGATATGATTTTTTTCCATATCGCCCAGCCCTACCCCCTTGTGTACTGATCCTGGACTGGACGACTACCCCGAATTGTGAACACTCCCTTTTTCTGTCTGCGAGCCTGTTTTGTGTTTTTGACCCTCGGACTGAATCACAACCAATCTTTTGCTTTTCCCCTCTGGATTCTGCCCTGAATTCAATAAATACGTGTATTAATTGATATTGCTCTTGTGTGGACATTCAAATTTGTTTGTATTTGAACAGTGGCGAGCCTGAACACTACCAGGTTCATCACAATATATACATCTGTCTGTACATACCTGCATGTATAGTGACTTTATACCTGTATCACTGTACATATTAATACTACAACTCTGTAAAAACATCTGATTAGCACTACACTCAATGGTACTAATTTATATATACCCAGTTTAATCACCCACAATTGCACTTTACTGCTACATTTGCACTCTGGTTGGATGCCAAACTTATTTTCGTTGTATGTACTTGTGCTGTATAATGACAATAAATAATAAATAATCTAATATCTAAAAGCTTTTCACACACACACACACACACACACACACACACACACACACACACACACACACACACACACACACACACACACACACACACACACACACACACACACGCATATGTGCAGACACATGCACACCCCCACACACACACCAGGAAGCGAGCACATAAAGCCATACATTTATGCCAGGCTATTACTATACCGTAAAAGGCACATTAGCACCCTCCTCATGCCCCCCAAGTGTTCCCCAGTGGTTTCCGACAGTAAAGTAATGATGAATTAATTATCCTATATCGGGATCATAACGTGCTTCCATTCAGACACAAGGGTACATTTTATTTTAAATAGCGTTTGCAAGAGAAAAAAAGAAAAAGGTTTTACAGCCTCAGACCCGTTGGTGGTGGTGGTGAGGTGGCCTTAGTGGTGAGGTGGTCTTGGTGGTGGTCTTGGTAGTGGTCTTGGTGGTGGTAGTTGTGGTGGTGGCAGGGTGGTCTTGGTAGTGGTCTTGGTGGTGGTCTTGGTAGTGGTCTTGGTGGTGGTAGTTGTGGTGGTCTTAGTGGTGAGGTGGTCTTGGTGGTGGTCTTGGTAGTGGTCTTGGTGGTGGTAGTTGTGGTGTTCTTAGTGGTGAGGTGGTCTTGGTGGTGGTATTGGTAGTGGTCTTGGTGGTGGTAGTTGTGGTGTTCTTAGTGGTGAGGTGGTATTGGTGGTGGTCTTGGTAGTGGTCTTGGTGGTGGTAGTTGTGGTGGTCTTAGTGGTGAGGTGGTCTTGGTGGTGGTCTTGGTAGTGGTCTTGGTAGTGGTAGTTGTGGTGGTCTTAGTGGTGAGTGGTATTGGTGGAGCTATTGGTGGTGGCGTAGTCTTGGTGGGGTGGTCTTGGCAGGATGTTTTTTTTGGGGTGGTCTTGGTGGTGGGGTGGTCTTGGTGATGGGGTGGTCTTTGTGGGGTGGTCTTGGTGATGGGGTGGTCTTTGTGGGGTGGTCTTGGTGATGGGGTGGTCTTGGTGGTCGTGGTCTTGGTGATGGGGTGGTCTTTGTGGGGTGGTCTTGGTGATGGGGTGGTCTTGGTGGTCGTGGTCTTGGTGATGGGGTGGTCTTGGTGGGGTGGTCTTGGTGATGGGGTGGTCTTGATGGTCAGTGGTCTTGGTGGTGCGGTGGTCTTGGTGGTGGGGTGGTCTTGGTGGTGGGGTGGGCCCTCCTCTCACCTTGCAATCAATCATCCACACGTCCATACCTTTCAATTGTGCATGTTAAGATCAGACCTGGCCAGGTAGCTGGACAGGAAAGATCTTAGAGCACTTGCAGGGGAATTGGTTCAGTGTAATTTTGACTATTCTTGCTTGTCATGGTATGACAGTGCCCCCAGCAACTTGAGAAATATACTTCAAACAAGCTAGTTAGGATAGTCCTGCAGCTCCCCACTCGTACTCAGACCAGCCCCACTTCAACAGCCTGTGGTGGCTCAGGGTGGAAAAGAGAGTATCCATGATAAAGCTAGTATATAGAATTTATAAAGGGGAGGTGCCAAGCTACCTTCAAAATTACTTCCAATATGTAAAAAACAACCATAGCCATGAAAGCAAAGGTAGAGACACAAACATAGTTCCGTTTAGATTCAAACTCATTGCGTACGGCCAGTAGACCTTTCTTTACTCAGCTGCAGTAGTGTGGAACAGCCTGCCCACCAGCATTAACAGGCCCCCGGGTTAACTGGCTTCAAAAAGCATGTACGATCATGGCTATCGGCATAGGAAAGAGAGGGTAGCATATTTATTTATTATTCTTTTATCTTAAACTGTATATGCATATTGTATCTTAATGTTTTATGATGTTGTTTTATGTTGATGTATGTCCTGTTTTTTTAATACCAGGGACCATGATGGAAATAAGTGCTTGCATTTTATCATGTTTTTATTCCTTGGATGATGTCTCTAATCCACAATAAAATCAATCAATCAATCAGCCAGACAGGGAGACACAAAGTAAGAAGGCAGGGGCTCACTTGTCAAACTGATAAAGGGAACCAGCAGCCTTTGATTTCAGAAAGGGGTTGTTTTAATTTTGCAGTCAATGTTAGAAAATACATTAAGATGATTCATCTTTAAAATG
Organism: Notolepis coatsorum; assembly: GCF_963971535.1. NCBI lineage: Eukaryota > Metazoa > Chordata > Actinopteri > Aulopiformes > Paralepididae > Notolepis > Notolepis coatsorum. The sequence goes on from NC_140167.1 coordinate 117,208,815, forward strand.
TTAGGTCCCCCTCGAAAAAAACGAGATGGTTCATCTCAAAAAATAACATTTCAAATAAAATTAAGATCAACTGAATGCTCAGTGCTGGTGAATGCAAAGCATGGAGAACATCTCTTCTTGTAAAGTGCTGCCTCCTTATTATGCAACACTGTCGCCCCACACCATCCACTGGTGATACCTGCAGCTGGGCTCTGACTCCGTCTGACTGGGTGATTTACAGACCTTGATACCTGCAGCTGGGCTCTGACTCCGTCTGACTGGGTGATTTACAGACCTTGATACCTGCAGCTGGGGCTCTGACTCCGTCTGACTGGGTGATTTACAGACCTTGATACCTGCAGCTGGGCTCTGACTCCGTCTGACTGGGTGATTTACAGACCTTGATACCTGCAGCTGGGGCTCTGACTCCGTCTGACTGGGTGATTTACAGACCTTGATACCTGCAGCTGGGGCTCTGACTCTGTCTGACTGGGTGATTTACAGACCTTGATACCTGCAGCTGGGTCTCTGACTCCGTCTGACTGGGTGATTTACAGACCTTGATACCTGCAGCTGGGCTCTGACTCCGTCTGACTGGGTGATTTACAGACCTTGATACCTGCAGCTGGGGCTCTGACTCCGTCTGACTGGGTGATTTACAGACCTTGATACCTGCAGCTGGGGCTCTGACTCCGTCTGACTGGGTGATTTACAGACCTTGATACCTGCAGCTGGGGCTCTGACTCCGTCTGACTGATTTACAGACCTCGATAGCTTGCCAGAGCAGATAGGTGAGTCACCTCCCCAGCAGGGATAGGGGAAAGCAGCAGAGGCCAGATAGGTTGTTGCTAGCGTGTGTCCCTGTGTGCGACCAGCAACACGGACAATCATGCACACATATGTACACACGCACACGCACACACGCATGATGCACCAGCAGCAACAGGCCACCAGAGTTCTGAGATCTCTTTCATGGGATTGAATGTCCGACTCCATGCCTCGCCAAGCTGTCTTCTATCTTCTCTCTCTCCCTAACTCTCTCTCTCTCCTTCTTTACCTCTCTTTCAGACTCCACCTCCGCCTAGACTGAGCCTGGAGAGACTAGACTGAGCCTGGAGAGACTAGACTGGAGAGACTAGTTTCAGTTTCAGTTTAGACTTTATTTGAACAGGGACAGCACACATTAATGAACATAAAGTAGATGTGTGAGACAGTGTCAGCCTAAACTCATTTTCAACTGTGGTCCCTGGGCCTGGTGTTAAAACCGCTAAAAAGAAAGCATACATTTTTGGCATACAGTTAATTAAGAACAGGTTAAAAACACATCAAAATATTTACATCAGACATGTACAGACAATGTACAAACAAACAATAATTCTACATATTAGGTACAGGCAAAAATCAAGAATCAAGAGGTTTATTTGTCACATACATACCAGGGCATACAGTGAAATGCGGGTGGTCATGCAAAATAATAAAATAGGCATAGAAAAAAATGTAATAGGTAAGACACAAGATATGCATGGTAAAAAAAGACATGCTAAGTTCCTGAGAAACTGGTTCCTATATACACTACTATACAATATACAATTTACAATTTTAACTCTTTAACTCCTTAAAGTATCTAAACTATACTATACAGTACTTTATATTTTTAAAGTGACATTTTGTTTAAAGTGATTGTTTTAGTGGTTGCCACATGATTGTTGTGTGTGTGTGTCTGTGTGTGCTCATGTGTACTTGTGAGTGGAGAGTTCAGTGTTCAGTGTTCTGATGGCCTGGGGGAAGAAGCTGAGCCGGAGTCTCTCTGTTCTTGCAGCGTGTGACCGTAGGCGCTTGCCTGACCGCAGCAGCTTGAACAGGCTGTTGTTGGGGTGGTGGGGGTCTTTCATAATTCTGCAGGCTCTGGATTTGCACCTCCTGTTATATAAGTCCTGCAGGGGTGGTAGTGCAATACCCATAGTACGCTCTGCTGAGCGCACCACTCCTGGAGTGCCTTCCTGTCCTGTGTCGTGCTGTTTCCAAACCAGGCAGTGATCTTTCCAGTCAGAATGCTCTCTACAGCCCCGGAATAGAAGGAGTGGAGTATCTTCCCCGATACTCTGAACTTCCTTAGCTGTCTCAGGTGATAGAGGCGCTGTTTCGCCTTTTTGACCACAGAATCTGTGTGTGTAGACCATGTCAAGTCCTCTGTGATGTGGACTCCCAGGTACTTGAAACTGCTCACCCTGTCCACGATAGCCCCGTTTATCCACAGTGGCGTGTGTGTCCCCTGCTGTATTCTCCTAAAATCAGCTCTTTGGTTTTACCAATGTTCAGGAGTAGGCTGTTATCCTGGCACCAGCATGCCAGTTCATCAACCTCCTCCCGATAGGCCTTCTCGTCATTGTTAGAGATCAGCCCCACCACCACGTGTCATCCGCAAACTTCACTATGGAGTTGGAGCTGAACCTGGCCACACAGTCATGTGTGTACAGTGAATACAGCAGGGGGCTCAGAACGCAGCCCTGGGGGGACCCGATACTCAGGGTGATTTTGCTGGAGGTATGACCCCCCACCCTGACCGCCTGGGGCCTGTCACTTAGAAAGTCCAGGATCCAGACGCTCATGGCAGAGCTCAGACCCAGATCGATCAGCTTGTCAACCAGTCTGGTGGGGACTATGGTGTTGAAAGCTGAACTATAGTCAATGAACAGCAATCTCACATAGCCCCCCTTCTGACTGTCAAGGTGAGATAGTGTGTTGTGTAGTAATTGGGAGACCGCATTGTCAGTGGACCTGTTTGTCCTATATGCGAACTGCAGTGGGTCCATGTTACTAGGGATAGATGCACAGATGTGGTCCTTGACCAGCCTCTCAAAGCATTTCATGACCACAGAGGTGAGTGCCACTGGTCTGTAGTCATTAACACTTTGGGTGCCGGTCTAAACCACATTTCATGGGTGCATGAGGAAGGATAATAACGATAATCTAGCGTTGATTTCAGGAAGATTCGATAATCAGGCGAAAAATGGCAACGTGATAACTGGATTCCACTAAAACGCTATTATTGCGTCTTTTTCCTGGGATTACTAAGAATCACCAAAACTATATTCATATTCAAAACGGTATAAAACGGAAATGTACGGATGAAAAAATTATCTGTTTTTTGCATGTTGACCAGAAGCAACTCACTGACAATCGACGGTGTTATTAGATCCATAGCTATAATATAAAGTATAGGTTTAGCTCTACAAACAATGTGAGCGCTCACATGGGGTTAATGGGCGGCAAGGCCAGATGCACTTCCCGGAAGGGGTGTGGCACCCAATGTGTTAAGGCCTGCTGGAGAGGAGTTTTCTGGCACAGGGATTATAGTCGACATTTTGAAGCAGGCAGGGACCACGGACTCAGCCAGGGATAGATTGAATATGGATGTAAATACTGGGGCCAGCTGATTTGCACAAGCATAGGGGTTAGAGTTCTGCAGGGCTGTTGTGTTCACATGTGTAGTTATTTCTTAACCATGTTTTGAAAGTGTGTTTGAATGATCTGTGTGTTTCTATATTGCGGATGTAACTTGGAATGGAGTTCCAGGTCTTGGCAGCTCTCACGGAGAGGGCTGATTGGCTAAATGTACTTTTCCTTAATGGAACAGCCAAGTCACCCGGTACAACAGTTCTGGTGAACCTGCTGCTGGGGGTGAAAAAAATCGAAAAGTGGGGGTGGGGCTAGACCATGGAGGATTTTGAAGACCAGACTGGCATCGGTTAGTTTGATGATGTTGTCCCAGCTCAAGAGGGAACTAGACTGGAGAGACTGGACTACACTGGACTGGAGAGACTCAGCCTGGGGAGACTAGACTGGATAGACTAGAGAGAGAGAGAGAGAGAGAGAGAGAGAGAGAGAGAGAGAGAGAGAGAGAGAGAGAGAGAGAGAGAGAGAGAGAGAGAGAGAGAGAGAGAGAGAGAGAGAGAGAGAGAGAGAGAGAGAGAGAGGGAGAGAGACATAGAGGGGGATAGAGAGAGTGATGAAAGGAGAGCCAGAGAGAGGGAGAGAAGATGGAGGGAAAGGGAGAGAGAGGGAGATAGGGGGAGAGAGAGACAGAGATAGACAGAGAGAGAGAGAGAGAGAGAGAGAGAGAGAGAGAGAGAGAGAGAGAGAGAGAGAGAGAGAGAGAGAGAGAGAGAGAGAGAGAGAGAGAGAGAGAGAGAGAGAGAGAGAGAGAGAGAGAGAGAGAGAGAGAGAGGGTGGAGGGAGAGGGAGAGAGAGGGAGAGATACAGAGAGAGAGGGGGAGAGAGAGAGGGAGATAGAGAGAGGGAGATAGGGAGAGGGAGATAGGGAGAGGGGGAAAAGAGAGAAAGGAAGGGTGGATAGAGAGAATGTAGGATGCATGTAGGAGAACATCTAAGTAGTAGGCTACAGTAGGGTGACCATATTTTGATTTCCAAAAAAGAGGACATGCCCCCCCAGCCTCGAGATACTTAATGATACTCAGGCATGCGTTGCTCATGGGACGACTGGTTGCACTATGTTTTAATGACACCGCGCACGCGCTCCCGCGCATGCACATAGATGTTCCCTCGCATAGCACAGACTAAAGACAGTGCCTAATTGCCTCTACGAATGGAATGTAACACATTTCATTCACAAGTTTTGTGTGAATGTATCTGAGAACGTATTTGAACACACCTGACGACCGGCCATATTGTTATGCAAAGTAGTACTTAGCGAGTTGGCGCATCAGTCGGGTGCAGCGCATTCCTGTGTGCACGCGTGTGTTATGGTTTGTAACCGACCCCAATCGCACAACACAAGACAGGTATGATGGTTTGCCAAGAAACAGATATTTATTGAGAGACAGGGAAAAAAGGGCACTGTCCCTTTAAGGGAGAACACAAATACAGGAATATAACAAGAGGGGAAAAACTAGGTGCCTTTAAGAGGCGGGCAGGAAAAGGGTACACTAAGGGAAGGTTAATGAACGCTAGGGGAAACATTAAAGGAACGCTAGGGGAAGGTTAAGGAAACAGAGGAACTAGAGACTAGGAGATGTCGGGACAAGGAGAGCTAGGGAACAGGAGAACTGGGGACTAGGAGAACTAGGGACAAGGAACTAGGTGGAACTAGAAGGGGAGAACTTGGGACCAGGAACTAGGTGGAACTAGAAGGGGAGAACTAGGGACAGAGGGGACTGAGGCCCGCGTAGGTGGGCTGGGGACAGGGAGGAACTGGGGACTGGTGGGAAAACATCTGGGCCGCTCTGCAGAACAGAGGAGAGGGTTAATATTCAAAAGGGAACAAACAGAGCAGATGCAGAACAGTCCAAATAAACAAAGTAACAAAGTAATAATATCTTCGTGTGACAAACACACAGGGGGAGATGTAATGTCCAAAAATACTATCTAAGTGAGAACAAAAACAGAGTGGGAGATGAAATGTCCAAACTACTAACTAAGTGAGAACAAAAACAGAGTGGGAGATGAAATGTCCAAACTACTAACTAAGTGAGAACAAGAAAAGGAGGCATTACGCTGGGTGAGTGACATCACAATCAAAACTCACCCAAGCGTATGCGGAATGGTACAGGAACGCAGCGGGACGGGGGCAAGAGGCATTACGCTGGGTGAGTGACATCACAATCAAAACTCACCCAGGCGTATGCGTAATGGTGCAGGAACAGCAGCGGGACGGGGGCAAGAGGCATTACGCTGGGTGAGTGACATCACAATCAAAACTCACCCAGGCGTATGCGTAATGGTACAGGAACGCAGCGGGACGGGGGCAAGAGGCATTACGCTGGGTGAGTGACATCACAATCAAAACTCACCCAGGCGTATGCGTAATGGTGCAGGAACAGCAGCGGGACGGGGGCAAGAGGCATTACGCTGGGTGAGTGACATCACAATCAAAACTCACCCAGGCGTATGCGTAATGGTACAGGAAACGCAGCGGGACGGGGGCAAGAGGCATTACGCTGGGTGAGTGACATCACAATCAAAACTCACCCAGGCGTATGCGTAATGGTACAGGAAACGCAGCGGGACGGGGGCAAGAGGCATTACGCTGGGTGAGTGACATCACAATCAAAACTCACCCAGGCGTATGCGTAATGGTGCAGGAACAGCAGCGGCGGCGAGGGTGTCGCCACCGGGTAGCTGGCTGTCCGAGCCGAGGAACAGAGTGCTGGAACAGCGGCGGTGGCGAGGGTGTCGTCCACCGGGTAGCCGCTGTCGGAGCCGAGGAACAGGGTGCTGGAACAGCGGCGGTGGCGAGGGTGTCGTCCACCGGGTAGCCGCTGTCGGAGCCGAGGAACAGAGTGCTGGAACAGCGGCGGTGGCGAGGGTGTCGTCCACCGGGTAGCCGCTGTCGGAGCCGAGGAACAGGGTGCTGGAACAGCGGCGGTGGCGAGGGTGTCGTCCACCGGGTAGCCGCTGTCGGAGCCGAGGAACAGAGTGGCGCGCCACACCTTGGTGTGCACGTCGGAACCGAGAGACGCCTCGGGGTGCGTCTGCGAGGAGGAGTGTGCCAAGCACGAGGATCCTTGGAAGATGCGCGTTGCGCGCTGGAGACTGGAGAGCGTGCCAAGCCCTTGAAGATGCGCGTTGCGCGCTGGTGACTGGAGAGCGTGCCAAGCCCTTGCAGATGCGCGTTGCGCGCTGGTGACTGGAGAGCGTGCCAAGCACGAGGATCCTTGGAAGATGCGCGTTGCGCGCTGGAGACTGGAGAGCGTGCCAAGCCCTTGAAGATGCGCGTTGCGCGCTGGTGACTGGAGAGCGTGCCAAGCCCTTGCAGATGCGCGTTGCGCGCTGGTGACTGGAGAGCGTGCCAAGCCCGAGGGTCCGGGAGATGCGCGTTGGTCTAGATGTGCGTCAGGACGAACAGCTGCGCTGGGGTCTGCAGTGGAGCGCTGGGGTGCCTCCCGTGGAAGTACAGGGAGCGCAGAACAGTCTCCTCCACAGGCTACGGCGACAGCAGACGAAGGCTGGAGCAAAACATCTCAAGGCTGGAGAAATCCATATACAGCATTGGTAGACCAGAGGATCTCCCGAAAGAGTCTAGATGTTAGAGAATATGACTCAGCATGAATACAACACGACCCCACGCCGAAACGAGGGGAAGAGCCCTGGTATTTAAAGCCCACAGGGGAACTAATTAGCCTGCCACCACAGGTGCGAGAGGTAATTGATAATAGTCCAGGTGTGGCCACTGAGAGTAAACGAGAGTAAAGAACGAGAGGGTGGGGGCTAGAGAGAGTGAGTGAGAAGGGAATTTCTAACAGTAGGCTTAAAGAAAACAGAGAAAGTTGGTGAGCAGCGGACAAAACCTCACAGTACCCCCCCCTCAACGGGAGCCACCTGGCGACCCAAAACAAATACAGACAGAGTGGCAGGGGGCAAAACAAGACAAAAACAAAAGGTACTGGCCAAGCCAGCAGGGGAAGCCACCACAAGAGTGGGGCTAGCAAAAGAAACAGGGTCGCCGAGGGGTAACTAGGGTAGCAGAGGGGCAACAGGAGGAACTGGCCTAGAGGAAACCGGGCCTAGAGGAACCGGGTCAGGAGGAACTGGGTCCAGAGAACTAGCCTAGAGAACTGGCCAAGAGAACTGGCCTAGAGAACCGGTCTAGAGAACTGGTTTAGAGAACTGGCCTAGAGAACTGGTCTAGAGAACTGGTCTAGAGGAACTGGTCTAGAGGAACTGAGGGGCAAGCAGGGTAGCTAAGGGGTAACCATGGTAGCACCGGGAAAGGGCTAGCAGAGGGAAAGGGTAGCTGCCAAGGCACTGATAGCTACAGGGCCTATGCTAGCTGTACTGCTACATCAACATAGAGGCTGCGCTAGCTGCCGAGCTAGGCTAGCAGGGGGAAAGGGTAGCTGCCAAGGCACTGATAGCTACAGGGCCTATGCCAGCTGTACTGCTACATTAACATAGAGGCTGCGCTAGCTGCCGGAGCTAGGCTGGCAGACAGGGCTGGACCAGCATGAGAGAACAAGCTAGCTGGAAGGACAGTCCTAGCTGTGTGAGATAAACTGACCTTGCTAGCTGAAGGGCAGTCCTAGCAGTGTGAGATAAACTGACCTTGCTAGCTGAAAAGGCAGTCCTAGCAGTGGGAGAAAAACTGACCTTGCTAGCTGAAAAGGCAGTCCTAGCAGTGAGAGATAAACTGACCTTGCTAGCTGAAAAGGCAGTCCTAGCAGTGGGAGATAAACTGACCTTGCTAGCTGAAAGGGCAGTCCTAGCAGTGGGATAAACTACACAAAAAAGTGGAGGCCATGCAGAGGGACCGGGTTAGCTGCTTGGGCCTGGCTAGCTACAGGGCCTATGCCAGCTGCAAGGCTGCATTAACATAGAGGCTGTGCTAGCAGCCGGGGCTAAGCTAGCAGACTGGGGCTCTGCTGAGGGACAGGGTTAGCTGCCAGGGCATGGCTAGCTACAGGGCCCATGCCAGCAGCAAGGGCTGCATAAACATAGAGGCTGTGCTAGCCGCCGAGGCAAAGCTAGCAGACAGGGCCATGCTGGTAGTAGAGGCCTAACAAGCTGCAGGGGGGTCAAACAGGGCTAAGAGGGGAGCTAAACAGGGCTAACAGGGAAGCAAATGGGGGAGTCAACAGGCTAACAGGGGAGCTAACCGGGGAGACCAACAAGCTAACAGGGGAGCTAACAGGCTAACAAGGAAGCTAGAGGGGAGCTAGAGGGAACAAGAAAAAAAAAGGCAAACTCAACATACACCGTCTGTGCTGGCTGGGGTCGTCGATGTGGTGGGGTCGTACTGTTATGGTTTGTAACCGACCCCAATCGCACAACACAAGACAGGTATGATGGTTTGCCAAGAAACAGATATTTATTGAGAGACAGGGAAAAAAGGGCACTGTCCCTTTAAGGGAGAACACAAATACAGGAATATAACAAGAGGGGAAAAACTAGGTGCCTTTAAGAGGCGGGCAGGAAAAGGGTACACTAAGGGAAGGTTAATGAACGCTAGGGGAAACATTAAAGGAACGCTAGGGGAAGGTTAAGGAAACAGAGGAACTAGAGACTAGGAGATGTCGGGACAAGGAGAGCTAGGGAACAGGAGAACTGGGGACTAGGAGAACTAGGGACAAGGAACTAGGTGGAACTAGAAGGGGAGAACTTGGGACCAGGAACTAGGTGGAACTAGAAGGGGAGAACTAGGGACAGAGGGGACTGAGGCCCGCGTAGGTGGGCTGGGGACAGGGAGGAACTGGGGACTGGTGGGAAAACATCTGGGCCGCTCTGCAGAACAGAGGAGAGGGTTAATATTCAAAAGGGAACAAACAGAGCAGATGCAGAACAGTCCAAATAAACAAAGTAACAAAGTAATAATATCTTCGTGTGACAAACACACAGGGGGAGATGTAATGTCCAAAAATACTATCTAAGTGAGAACAAAAACAGAGTGGGAGATGAAATGTCCAAACTACTAACTAAGTGAGAACAAAAACAGAGTGGGAGATGAAATGTCCAAACTACTAACTAAGTGAGAACAAAAACAGAGTGGGAGATGAAATGTCCAAACTACTAACTAAGTGAGAACAAGAAAAGGAGGCATTACGCTGGGTGAGTGACATCACAATCAAAACTCACCCAAGCGTATGCGGAATGGTACAGGAACGCAGCGGGACGGGGGCAAGAGGCATTACGCTGGGTGAGTGACATCACAATCAAAACTCACCCAGGCGTATGCGTAATGGTGCAGGAACAGCAGCGGGACGGGGGCAAGAGGCATTACGCTGGGTGAGTGACATCACAATCAAAACTCACCCAGGCGTATGCGTAATGGTACAGGAACGCAGCGGGACGGGGGCAAGAGGCATTACGCTGGGTGAGTGACATCACAATCAAAACTCACCCAGGCGTATGCGTAATGGTGCAGGAACAGCAGCGGGACGGGGGCAAGAGGCATTACGCTGGGTGAGTGACATCACAATCAAAACTCACCCAGGCGTATGCGTAATGGTACAGGAAACGCAGCGGGACGGGGGCAAGAGGCATTACGCTGGGTGAGTGACATCACAATCAAAACTCACCCAGGCGTATGCGTAATGGTACATGAAACGCAGCGGGACGGGGGCAAGAGGCATTACGCTGGGTGAGTGACATCACAATCAAAACTCACCCAGGCGTATGCGTAATGGTGCAGGAACAGCAGCGGCGGCGAGGGTGTCGCCACCGGGTAGCTGGCTGTCCGAGCCGAGGAACAGAGTGCTGGAACAGCGGCGGTGGCGAGGGTGTCGTCCACCGGGTAGCCGCTGTCGGAGCCGAGGAACAGGGTGCTGGAACAGCGGCGGTGGCGAGGGTGTCGTCCACCGGGTAGCCGCTGTCGGAGCCGAGGAACAGAGTGCTGGAACAGCGGCGGTGGCGAGGGTGTCGTCCACCGGGTAGCCGCTGTCGGAGCCGAGGAACAGGGTGCTGGAACAGCGGCGGTGGCGAGGGTGTCGTCCACCGGGTAGCCGCTGTCGGAGCCGAGGAACAGAGTGGCGCGCCACACCTTGGTGTGCACGTCGGAACCGAGAGACGCCTCGGGGTGCGTCTGCGAGGAGGAGTGTGCCAAGCACGAGGATCCTTGGAAGATGCGCGTTGCGCGCTGGAGACTGGAGAGCGTGCCAAGCCCTTGAAGATGCGCGTTGCGCGCTGGTGACTGGAGAGCGTGCCAAGCCCTTGCAGATGCGCGTTGCGCGCTGGTGACTGGAGAGCGTGCCAAGCACGAGGATCCTTGGAAGATGCGCGTTGCGCGCTGGAGACTGGAGAGCGTGCCAAGCCCTTGAAGATGCACGTTGCGCGCTGGTGACTGGAGAGCGTGCCAAGCCCTTGCAGATGCGCGTTGCGCGCTGGTGACTGGAGAGCGTGCCAAGCCCGAGGGTCCGGGAGATGCGCGTTGGTCTAGATGTGCGTCAGGACGAACAGCTGCGCTGGGGTCTGCAGTGGAGCGCTGGGGTGCCTCCCGTGGAAGTACAGGGAGCGCAGAACAGTCTCCTCCACAGGCTACGGCGACAGCAGACGAAGGCTGGAGCAAAACATCTCAAGGCTGGAGAAATCCATATACAGCATTGGTAGACCAGAGGATCTCCCGAAAGAGTCTAGATGTTAGAGAATATGACTCAGCATGAATACAACACGACCCCACGCCGAAACGAGGGGAAGAGCCCTGGTATTTAAAGCCCACAGGGGAACTAATTAGCCTGCCACCACAGGTGCGAGAGGTAATTGATAATAGTCCAGGTGTGGCCACTGAGAGTAAACGAGAGTAAAGAACGAGAGGGTGGGGGCTAGAGAGAGTGAGTGAGAAGGGAATTTCTAACAGTAGGCTTAAAGAAAACAGAGAAAGTTGGTGAGCAGCGGACAAAACCTCACAGCGTGTGCACATCCGTGCATGTGCGTGCTTCTGCTCACAGACTAGGGGTGGGAATCACCAGTTTAATCACGATACGATACGATATCGATTCTTTGGACAACGATATTATCCGATATCACACAGTCTGCCACGATACGATACGATACGATTCGATTCAGGTGCCTGCGATCGATATGAGACGATATTATGTGCCCATTTAATACAATCAGTAACATTTAAATCAACAAAAAAAGGCAATGGAAATATCATGACATTTTTATTTTTGAGCTCTTCTAGACATTTAAATGAAAAACAATCTATTGTTTTTAATACAACTGTTTTTGGTTCATTTCTTTTTTTTCTCGATATTAATATCCTATTCACTGTCACAGAGCTGTATTTTGGCTGGAAAAGCATATTGGGAGTCCCAAGGTGCAGTACCGGCCAGATCCTGTTAGTGGGGCTATCCCAGAGAATGCACCCTCCCAGTCCACACTTCTCTCTGCCTATGGCTCTGGGTTAGCTTGTTAGCTCACGCTAAAGTAACGTTATCTTCGATCTTTAACGTGACGTGGGCATAATGGAGTGACGAGGATTGCAAAGCAGGTTAGATGCATTGGACCCGTTGTGGAATAAAACAGCAGGGACATGTTTTGGGTCACAGAATAGGCACACTAGTCTTGCTCTATTGACGCTCTAGACGCTACTGCTGTTGATGTTAAACGGAGTTTGAGTTTCACAACACTGGGCGCGGGGCGATGACGTCGCCGTCGCCGGATTTTCAAAATAAGATTATCGCAATATGAATCGATCTTTTTACGTGGCATCGATCCTATTTGATTATTGATAATAGATCGATATATCGATCTGGATCGATGTATCGTCCCACCCCTATCACAGACTGGTTGCACGGCGTGCAACCCCGTCCCATGAGCAACGCATGCCGATACTCAACGTTTACTCAAAGATGCATTATTGTTTTAATATATTTAAAGTATGCCTCCTCTCTATGGATATACAATTATTATTTATATTATTTTACTGTATATAACACAACACTATCTCTCTATAACCAAAGACACACCAAACCAAAGTTAACAATCAGCATGCTTGATGATTATGCCTAGAATTATCTGACAAATCTCAATGGCACAATACTTACTTAAAAATCAACCTGTAACAAAATAATAGCTCTCTTTTCAAGTCTTACTGGACAAAAATAAATAACAAAATATATGAAATAATAGAAAATAGAAAATCCTGTTAACAAATATCTTTTTCAGACAAATCGTTTTTTTTGCCATGTTTCAATGAAATATTATGCAATGGTTTCTGCTGTCTCATTTGGTGTATTTAACCTCGATTCATTTTGTTTGCATGCCACCCATCTTCCAGTCAAAGTACTATTATGATTGGGAATATTGTCACTGCTCCGTGGTTACTCCTGTCTGTAGAAACACCACAGTACTGGATTTGATTTGAGTGCTTCATGTGCGACATCAATCGAGTCGAGTGGGGCGCTATAACACATTGGCTTCGGATTTAGTGCGCGCACTAGTGAACTTCGCCTCCCATTTGTTCCGACGGGTCGGTACATTTGGAATTTCTTCTGCAGTTCATCTGTAAAAGTACATTCTTTGGCATTGTGAATGTGAGCTGCGCTCCACTCTGTCCCCTCTTCCTCTGTTTGTGTGTGAGTGTAGTTGTAGAGCCGCCCACAAAGCTTCTCAGGGATTACGTCACACACGCAACAGATTACCGTAGTATTATGTGCAATGCGCCAGTCAATTTAAGTATATGCAAACGGTCCGTGAAAGCCGGACATTTTCATGCAATTATAAACCCCCCCCGGACGGCCCAGACAGGGCGTGAAAAGAGGACATGTCCGGCCAAAAGAGGACGTTTGGTCACCCTAGGCTACAGAGACCAAATACTTCTTCCCGGACACTTCTCCTGAGTTGTCATCCTGACCTCCTCTCAAACAACACTCAGGTTTACTCAGCCTGGAGGCTCTGGAGAAAAACACAGACAAAAAACCTGCTTCTGAACCCCATTCTCATGATGAAATTGGAGTAATTCTTCAGCAAGGAAAAGAATCTTCCTGACAAAAGTGAAGGCTTGGAAGACAGTTGCAAATTCCCTCGACCTGGCTGCTGCTCGGCTGGAGAACGGACAGGGTTCAGTCTCTGAGGTGTCATGGTGAGAGAGCAGGCTGTGTGTGGGGGGGGGGGGGGTCCGGGGAGAGTGGAGGGGTCACACACACACACACACACACCCACACACACATACAGTATACATGCACATTGCATACACATTGAGCTCCATATAGGTCTCTCTGTCTGTCTTTCTCTTTCCCTCTTTCTCTCTCTTTCTCTCTAACTCTTTCTCTCTCTACCTCTCTCTTTATCTCTCTCTATGTCTGACCTTACAGTACCCAATACCGTTTCGGACTTTGTGATTAAATAATACTAATATAATTGTCTTTAAGGATCTTTCTTTGGAGTGGGGAGTGAGCGGGCATGGACACACACACACACACACACACACACACACACACACACACACACACACACACACACACACACACACACACACACACACACACACACACACACACACACACACACGCACACACACACAATGGAAGGATCTACATCTGTGCAGGTCAACAATAGAAGGTTTGTGGGACAACACAGACAACAGAGCCGGCTGGCACACTGGCCGATGTAACATGTGTTCAAAGTGTTGTTCACCAATTAGGGGGTCGAGCTAATGAAGAGCTGAGACTGAGTTATATTCTGTTCTATTCCAATCATTCCATTGGACAGGTTCATAGTTAGACAGACAGAAAGACAGACAGACAGACAGACACACAGATGGACGGACTGACAGAGACAGTTGGACAGACGGACAGAAAGGGAATCATTTGCAGTCAAAGCAGCTAGAACAGTAGTCCCATAGTATTGCTCTTAGCTATCTCTATGGTTTGTGATATCTTTTTCTGTCTCCATAAGAAGAAGTGGAGAGAAACAGGGGCGTTCCCTCGATAGCCGCTGATTTATGGCGCTGACGTTAAACAACAGATAAGCCCTCATCTCGCCTAGACATTATCACATGGGCTTCTTTCCCCATTAATATTCCCTGCGCGAGGCCACACACACGTTAGCTATATAATAGCTAATCCAAATCAATTTATTTAGCTGTAATTACGTTATGATTACAGTGACACCTTGAGGGAAGAACAGATTAAAACATGTCATCTTTGGCTGATTTAATTAGAACATGCCATTAAAAAGGATGATGAGTATGTGAACGCAAACATTAGGCTTTGATTACTGCTCTCATTGAGAGGTAATATTTTGCTAAGTGCTAAACTGCAAAATTGCTTATTAAAAGTACTCGCTTATCAGGGAAGTATAGTGGCAAATTGGCTGCCCCCCCCCCCCCCAAACTCTCTGGACTGTGTTTGTTCATAAATAACTCATTTCTTCATTGATTAGGATGGACAGAGGACTGTGTGTGTGTGTGTGTGTGTGTGTGTGTGTGTGTGAATGAGAATAACACAGCAGTGATTTGGACTAGAGGTCACTCCTAATTTCTGAATGAGAATAACACAGCAGTGATTTGGACTAGAGGCCACGCCTAATGTCTTTCTGAATGAGAATAACACAGCAGTGATTTGGACTAGAGGCCACGCCTAATGTCTTTCTGAATGAGAATAACACAGCAGTGATTTGGACTAGAGGCCACGCCTAATGTCTTTCTGAATGAGAATAAATAACACAGCAGTGTTAGGGTTAAAGATAAGGGTTAGGTCCGGCGTTGCTGATTGTACCACCATGTGTAAACTCAAGATGCATACTGTAGGGTTTGTAGCTTGACATGCTATTGTTCTGTATACTAAGGAATGCACCGATATGAACATTTTGCCAGTTTTGATCGATTTTACCGATATTGATGTGATTTGGTCTATATGGGGGAAAAACTGTAATAAAATCTTGTAAATAGTGAAAAAACTGTAAAAAGAACTAAACTTACTAAAGAGTGCATTAATCACATAACGATATATTGTGTACTGTATATTGTGTGTGTGTGTATTATGGATCAAAAGTAAGATATTTCCTGAGGTTCAACATCCTTTACAATTCTATTGAATTAATACATTTTCCTTTTAATGGATCTCATTAACATGTGAATTTGTATGACGCACAGACTCTATTATGTGTATTTTAGGCTAGTTTTATTCCAAATTATGAAATTCCACCTACTTTAGTATGGCCTTTTAGGTCAAAGTAAGATACACAGACACACAGACACACACCCTCACACACAAAAACGCATGCCATCTAAAGTAAACCCGACTGCAGATATGTGTGTTGGTCGTAACACAGTGTTGTAAGTGAGGTGGTTTGAGAGCACTTTTTCCTCTGGCAGGTAATTTGATTCTGGAAGGTTGGCGTCGGGTGGTCCCGGGGTCAGCCCCATTGCCAGTCTCCACTCTAATAGAGGCGAGAGCCGTGGGGGGACCAGGGGGCTAAAAACCTCCATTAACTTCTACTCCAGCAACACAGGGACAGATGACCACATGACCCTGTGAAGCTGCAGTACTCCCTGATCACGTGACCTGGGAGCAGCAGTGCTGGTGACTAGGCAACTACAGCAGTTGTCATTGGTGGAAAAAACCCACCTGAGGCCATGAGGGGGGTGGGGGTTACTGAAAGTGTACTTTTGACTACTTTGTTTCTTTATTGTTTCTTTATTGGAAGACATTGCTCTGCCCTCAAGCTGTATTTGGATGCTTTTAAAGATGAAGCCTATTTCCATTTGAATTGATTTACATATTGCTGACAACAGCTGTAAATGTTTGATTGGATTTGCAGTTGTGCTACGATGTAAACAAGTAACCAAACGTTCTCCCATCCTCTCCTTTCCTCACCTCTCCTCTCCCCTCCTCTCCTACCCTCTCCTCTCCCCTCCTCTCCTCTTTTCTCCTCTCCTCTCCTTCTGTCTTCTCATTTGTTCTCCATCCTCTCCTTCCATTCCATCCCTTCTCTGTTCTCGCCACTCCTGCTCTCCTCTCCTAATACCCACCTGTGCTGTCCTCTTCCTCCTGCTCCTCCACCACCTCTCCCTCCTTCTGCCCCTCCACCACCTTCTTCCCCCTCCCCCCTCCGCAGTGGGACGCTATCACAGAGATGGACGAGCACAACCGGCCCATCCATACCTTCCAGGTGTGCCACGTGATGGAGCCCAACCAGAACAACTGGCTGCGTTCCAACTGGATCTTCCGCCAGGCGGCCCAGAAGGTGTACGTGGAGCTGCGCTTCACCCTGCGCGACTGCAACTCCATCCCCTGGGTGTCGGGCACCTGCAAGGAGACCTTCAACCTCTTCTACTACGAGACGGACGAGGCCCACGGCATCAAGTTCAAGCCCGCGCAGTACACAAAGATCGACACTATCGCCGCCGACGAGAGCTTCACCCAGATGGACCTCGGCGACCGCATCCTCAAACTCAACACGGAGGTCCGTGAGGTGGGGCCGATCAGCCGCAAGGGCTTCTACCTGGCGTTCCAGGACATCGGGGCGTGCATCGCACTGGTGTCCGTGAGGGTGTACTACAAGAAGTGTCCGTTCACGCTGAGGAACCTGGCGTC
>NC_140167.1:117230984-117282128 GCF_963971535.1 Notolepis coatsorum
GTTTGCGGGGGGGGGGGGGGGGGGGCAGCCAATTTGCCACTATACTTCCCTGATAAGCGAGTACTTTTAATAAGCAATTTTGCAGTTTAGCACTTAGCAAAATATTACCTCTCAATGAGAGCAGTAATCAAAGCCTAATGTTTGCGTTCACATACTCATCATCCTTTTGTGATCTGAGTATCATGTTCTAATTAAATCAGCCAAAGATGACATGTTTAATCTGTTCTTCCTCAAGGTGTCACTGTAATCATACGTAATTACAGCTAAATAAATTGATTTGGATTAGCTATTATAGCTAATGTGTGTGGCCTCGCGCAGGAATATTAATGGGAAAGAAGCCCATGTGATAATGTCTAGGCGAGATGAGGGCTTATCTGTTGTTTAACGTCAGCGCCATAAATCAGCGGCTATCGAGGGAACGCCCCTGTTTCTCTCCACTTCTTCTTATGGAGACAGAAAAAGATATCACAAACCATAGAGATAGCTAAGAGCAATACTATGGGACTACTGTTCTAGCTGCTTTGACTGCAAATGATTCCCTTTCTGTCCGTCTGTCCGTCTGTCCAACTGTCTCTGTCAGTCCGTCCATCTGTGTGTCTGTCTGTCTGTCTGTCTGTCTGTCTGTCTGTCTGTCTGTCTGTCTGTCTGTCTGTCTGTCTGTCTGTCTGTCTGTCTATCTGTCTGTCTGTCTGTCTGTCTGTCTGTCTTTCTGTCTGTCTAACTATGAACCTGTCCAATGGAATGATTGGAATAGAACAGAATATAACTCAGTCTCAGCTCTTCATTAGCTCGACCCCCTAATTGGTGAACAACACTTTGAACACATGTTACATCGGCCAGTGTGCCAGCCGGCTCTGTTGTCTGTGTTGTCCCACAAACCTTCTATTGTTGACCTGCACAGATGTAGATCCTTCCATTGTGTGTGTGTGTGTGTGTGTGTGTGTGTGTGTGTGTGTGTGTGTGTGTGTGTGTGTGTGTGTGTGTGTGTGTGTGTGTGTGTGTGTGTGTGTGTGTGTGTGTGTGTGTGTGTGTGTGTGTGTGTGTGTGTGTGTGTGTGTGTGTGTGTGTGGCTCCATGCCCGCTCACTCCCCACTCCAAAGAAAGATCCTTAAAGACAATTATATTAGTATTATTTAATCACAAAGTCCGAAACGGTATTGGGTACTGTAAGGTCAGACATAGAGAGAGATAAAGAGAGAGGTAGAGAGAGAAAGAGTTAGAGAGAAAGAGAGAGAAAGAGGGAAAGAGAAAGACAGACAGAGAGAGCTATATGGAGCTCAATGTGTATGCAATGTGCATGTATACTGTATGTGTGTGTGGGTGTGTGTGTGTGTGACCCCTCCACTCTCCCCGGACCCCCCCCCCCCCCCCCCCCCCACACACAGCCTGCTCTCTCACCATGACACCTCAGAGACTGAACCCTGTCCGTTCTCCAGCCGAGCAGCAGCCAGGTCGAGGGAATTTGCAACTGTCTTCCAAGCCTTCACTTTTGTCAGGAAGATTATTTTCCTTGCTGAAGAATTACTCCAATTTCATCATGAGAATGGGGTTCAGAAGCAGGTTTTTTGTCTGTGTTTTTCTCCAGAGCCTCCAGGCTGAGTAAACCTGAGTGTTGTTTGAGAGGAGGTCAGGATGACAAGTTTCAAGTTTCTTTAATAGTTGTCATACAGAAGTACAGAATACTTTCATACAAAATGCTTCTTACTGTTATGCTCCAGAGACTGTGCTAGACAAGATAGTATCAAATAACATAGTATAGCATGTAATTTAGAAGAAGAAAATGAGGTCACAGTGTTCGGTATAGACATATGTACAATGTTCTGAGTTACCATATAATATACAATACTATGCAGTGTACTAATGTACAGTACTATATAGTGCAAGGCAGAAATGGGATGAGGTACAATTTACAGTAAGGTGTACGAGTTGTAGTGCAATCCTTCATCAATAAATATAAAGTGTGGGGAGTGGGTGCTACAGTGTGTTTGTTTAAAGTGGGTGTGTGCTATAAAGTGTGTGGAGTGGGTGCTACAGTGTGTTTGTTTAAAGTGAGTGTGTGCGTGTGGATGTGTGTGCTATGTGCGTTTGGTGGTTGTTGTTGTGTAGTGTTCATTGTTCGTTTAGCAGCCTGATGGCCTGGGGATAGAAGCTTCTTCTGAGTCTTTCTGTGCTCGCCTTGAGACTCCGGTATCGCTTGCCTGACCGCAGCAGTTCAAAGAGGCAGTTGTTCGGGTGACTGGACAACTTAGGAGAAGTGTCCGGGAAGAAGTATTTGGTCTCTGTAGCCTAGGGTGACCAAACGTCCTCTTTTGGCCGGACATGTCCTCTTTTCACGCCCTGTCCGGGCCGCCCGGGGGGGGTTTTATAAATGCATGAAAATGTCCGGCTTTCACGGACCGTTTGCATATACTTAAATTGACTGGCGCATTGCACAGAATACTACGGTAATCTGTTGCGTGTGTGACGTAATCCCTGAGAAGCTTTGTGGGCGGCTCTACAACTACACTCACACACAAACAGAGGAAGAGGGGACAGAGTGGAGCGCAGCTCACATTCACAATGCCAAAGAATGTACTTTTACAGATGAACTGCAGAAGAAATTCCAAATGTACCGACCCGTCGGAACAAATGGGAGGCGAAGTTCACTAGTGCGCGCACTAAATCCGAAGCCAATGTGTTATAGCGCCCCACTCGACTCGATTGATGTCGCACATGAAGCACTCAAATCAAATCCAGTACTGTGGTGTTTCTACAGACAGGAGTAACCACGGAGCAGTGACAATATTCCCAATCATAATAGTACTTTGACTGGAAGATGGGTGGCATGCAAACAAAATGAATCGAGGTTAAATACACCAAATGAGACAGCAGAAACCATTGCATAATATCTCATTGAAACATGGCAAAAAAACGATTTGTCTGAAAAAGATATTTGTTAACAGGATTTTCTATTTTCTATTATTTCATATATTTTGTTATTTATTTTTGTCCAGTAAGACTTGAAAAGAGAGCTATTATTTTGTTACAGGTTGATTTTTAAGTAATTATTGTGCCATTGAGATTTGTCAGATAATTCTAGGCATAATCATCAAGCATGCTGATTGTTAACTTTGGTTTGGTGTGTCTTTGGTTATAGAGAGATAGTGTTGTGTTATATACAGTAAAATAATATAAATAATAATTGTATATCCATAGAGAGGAGGCATACTTTAAATATATTAAAACAATAATGCATCTTTGAGTAAACGTTGAGTATCGATAAATAAGCTTTGGATAAAAGCGTCAGCTAAATGACTAAATGTAATGTAAATGTAATGTATCGGCATGCGTTGCTCATGGGACGGGGTTGCACGCCGTGCAACCAGTCTGTGATAGGGGTGGGACGATACATCGATCCAGATCGATATATCGATCTATTATCAATAATCAAATAGGATCGATGCCACGTAAAAAGATCGATTCATTTTGCGATACTCTTATTTTGAAAATCCGGCGACGGCGACGTCATCGCCCCGCGCCCAGTGTTGTGAAACTCAAACTCCGTTTAACATCAACAGCAGTAGCGTCTAGAGCGTCAATAGAGCAAGACTAGTGTGCCTATTCTGTGACCCAAAACATGTCCCTGCTGTTTTATTCCACAACGGGTCCAATGCATCTAACCTGCTTTGCAATCCTCGTCACTCCATTATGCCCACGTCACGTTAAAGATCGAAGATAACGTTACTTTAGCGTGAGCTAACAAGCTAACCCAGAGCCATAGGCAGAGAGAAGTGTGGACTGGGAGGGTGCATTCTCTGGGATAGCCCCACTAACAGGATCTGGCCGGTACTGCACCTTGGGACTCCCAATATGCTTTTCCAGCCAAAATACAGCTCTGTGACAGTGAATATGATATTAATATTGAGAAAAAAAAGAAATGAACCAAAAACAGTGAACAGGAGGTCTATTTGTATTAAAAACAATAGATTGTTTTTCATTTAAATGTCTGGAAGAGCTCAAAAATAAAAATGTCATGATATTTCCATTGCCTTTTTTTGTTGATTTAAATGTTACTGATTGTATTAAATGGGCACATAATATCGTCTCATATCGATCGCAGGCACCTGAATCGAATCGTATCGTACCGTGGCAGACTGTGTGATATCGGATAATATCGTTGTCCAAAGAATCGATATCGTATCGTATCGTGATTAAACTGGTGATTCCCACCCCTAGTCTGTGAGCAGAAGCACGCACATGCACGGATGTGCACACGCGTGCACACAGGAATGCGCTGCACCCGACTGATGCGCCAACTCGCTAAGTACTACTTTGCATAACAATATGGCCGGTCGTCAGGTGTGTTCAAATACGTTCTCAGATACATTCGCACAAAACTTGTGAATGAAATGTGTTACATTCCATTCGTAGAGGCAATTAGGCACTGTCTTTAGTCTGTGCTATGCGAGGGAACATATATGTGCATGCGCGGGAGCGCGCGCGCGGTGTCATTAAAACATAGTGCAACCAGTCGTCCCATGAGCAACGCATGCCTGAGTATCATTAAGTATCTCGAGGCTGGGGGGGCATGTCCTCTTTTTTAAACAAAATGTCACTTTAAAAATATAAAGTACTGTATAGTATAGTTTAGATACTTTAAGGAGTTAAAGAGTTAAAATTGTAAATTGTATATTGTATAGTAGTGTATATAGGAACCAGTTTCTCAGGAACTTAGCATGTCTTTTTTTACCATGCATATCTTGTGTCTTACCTATTACATTTTTTTCTATGCCTATTTTATTATTTTGCATGACCACCCGCATTTCACTGTATGCCCTGGTATGTATGTGACTAATAAACCTCTTGATTCTTGATTTTTGCATGTACCTAATATGTGGAATTATTGTTTGTTTGTACATTGTCTGTACATGTCTGATGTAAATATTTTGATGTGTTTTTAACCTGTTCTTAATTAACTGTATGCCAAAAATGTATGCTTTCTTTTTAGCGGTTTTAACACCAGGCCCAGGGACCACAGTTGAAAATGAGTTTAGGCTGACACTGTCTCACACATCTACTTTATGTTCATTAATGTGTGCTGTCCCTGTTCAAATAAAGTCTAAACTGAAACTGAAACTAGTCTCTCCAGTCTAGTCTCTCCATGCTCAGTCTAGTCTCTCCAGGCTCAGTCTCTCCAGGTGGAGGTGGAGTCTGAAAGAGAGGTAAAGAAGGAGAGAGAGAGAGTTAGGGAGAGAGAGAAGATAGAAGACAGCTTGGCGAGGCATGGAGTCGGACATTCAATCCCATGAAAGAGATCTCAGAACTCTGGTGGCCTGTTGCTGCTGGTGCATGCGTGTGTGCGTGTGCGTGTGTACATAATGTGTGCATGATTGTCTGTGTTGCTGGTCGCACACGGGGACACACGCTAGCAACAACCTATCTGGCCTCTGCTGCTTTCCCCCCATCCCTGCTGGGAGGTGACTCACCTATCTGCTCTGGCAAGCTATCGAGGTCTGTAAATCACCCAGTCAGACGGAGTCAGAGCCCCAGCTGCAGGTATCAAGGTCTGTAAATCACCCAGTCAGACGGAGTCAGAGCTCCAGCTGCAGGTATCAAGGTCTGTAAATCACCCAGTCAGACGGAGTCAGAGCCCAGCTGCATGTATCAAGGTCTGTAAATCACCCAGTCAGACGGAGTCAGAGCCCAGCTGCAGGTATCAAGGTCTGTAAATCACCCAGTCAGACGGAGTCAGAGCTCCAGCTGCAGGTATCAAGGTCTGTAAATCACCCAGTCAGACGGAGTCAGAGCCCAGCTGCAGGTATCAAGGTCTGTAAATCACCCAGTCAGACGGAGTCAGAGCCCAGCTGCAGGTATCAAGGTCTGTAAATCACCCAGTCAGACGGAGTCAGAGCCCAGCTGCAGGTATCAAGGTCTGTAAATCACCCAGTCAGACGGAGTCAGAGCCCAGCTGCAGGTATCACCAGTGGATGGTGTGGGGCGACAGTGTTGCATAATAAGGAGGCAGCACTTTACAAGAAGAGATGTTCTCCATGCTTTGCATTCACCAGCACTGAGCATTCAGTTGATCTTAATTTTATTTGAAATGTTATTTATTGAGATGAACCATCTCGTTTTTTTCGAGGGGGGTCCTAACATTTTAAAGATGGATCATCTTAATGTCTTTTCTAACATTGACTGCCAAATTAAAACAACCCCTTTCTGAAATTAAAGGCTGCTGGTTCCCTTTATCAGTTTGACAAGTGAGCCCCTGCCTTCTTACTTTGTGTCTCCCTGTCTGGCTGATTGATTGATTGATTTTATTGTGGATTAGAGACATCATCCAAGGAATAAAAACATGATAAAATGCAAGCACTTATTTCCATCATGGTCCCTGGTATTAAAAAAACAGGACATACATCAACATAAAACAACATCATAAAACATTAAGATACAATATGCATATACAGTTTAAGATAAAAGAATAATAAATAAATATGCTACCCTCTCTTTCCTATGCCGATAGCCATGATCGTACATGCTTTTTGAAGCCAGTTAACCCGGGGGCCTGTTAATGCTGGTGGGCAGGCTGTTCCACACTACTGCAGCTGAGTAAAGAAAGGTCTACTGGCCGTACGCAATGAGTTTGAATCTAAACGGAACTATGTTTGTGTCTCTACCTTTGCTTTCATGGCTATGGTTGTTTTTTACATATTGGAAGTAATTTTGAAGGTAGCTTGGCACCTCCCCTTTATAAATTCTATATACTAGGCATAGCTTTATCATGGATACTCTCTTTTCCACCCTGAGCAACCACAGGCTGTTGAAGTGGGGCTGGTCTGAGTACGAGTGGGGAGCTGCAGGACTATCCTAACTAGCTTGTTTGAAGTATATTTCTCAAGTTGCTGGGGGCACTGTCATACCATGACAAGCAAGAATAGTCAAAATTACACTGAACCAATTCCCCTGCAAGTGCTCTAAGATCTTTCCTGTCCAGCTACCTGGCCAGGTCTGATCTTAACATGCACAATTGAAAGGTCTGGACGTGTGGATGATTGATTGCAAGGTGAGAGGAGGGCCCACCCCACCACCAAGACCACCCCACCACCAAGACCACCGCACCACCAAGACCACCGACCATCAAGACCACCCCATCACCAAGACCACCCCACCAAGACCACCCCATCACCAAGACCACGACCACCAAGACCACCCCATCACCAAGACCACCCCACAAAGACCACCCCATCACCAAGACCACCCCACAAAGACCACCCCATCACCAATACCACCCCACCACCAAGACCACCCCAAAAAAAACATCCTGCCAAGACCACCCCACCAAGACTACGCCACCACCAATAGCTCCACCAATACCACTTACCACTAAGACCACCACAACTACCACCACCAAGACCACTACCAAGACCACCACCAAGACCACCTCACCACTAAGACCACCACAACTACCACCACCAAGACCACTACCAAGACCACCACCAAGACCACCTCACCACTAAGAACACCACAACTACCACCACCAAGACCACTACCAAGACCACCACCAAGACCACCTCACCACTAAGAACACCACAACTACCACCACCAAGACCACTACCAAGACCACCACCAAGACCACCTCACCACTATGACCACCACAACTACCACCACCAAGACCACTACCAAGACCACCACCAAGACCACTACCAAGACCACCTCACCACTAAGGCCACCTCACCACCACCACCAACGGGTCTGAGGCTGTAAAACCTTTTTCTTTTTTTCTCTTACAAACGCTATTTAAAATAAAATGTACCCTTGTGTCTGAATGGAAGCACGTTATGATCCCGATATAGGATAATTAATTCATCATTACTTTACTGTCGGAAACCACTGGGGAACACTTGGGGGGTATGAGGAGGGTGCTAATGTGCCTTTTACGGTATAGTAATAGCCTGGCATAAATGTATGGCTTTATGTGCTCGCTTCCTGGTGTGTGTGTGGGGGGGTGCATGTGTCTGCACATATGCGTGTGTGTGTGTGTGTGTGTGTGTGTGTGTGTGTGTGTGTGTGTGTGTGTGTGTGTGTGTGTGTGTGTGTGTGTGAAAAGCTTTTAGATATTAGATTATTTATTATTTATTGTCATTATACAGCACAAGTACATACAACGAAAATAAGTTTGGCATCCAACCAGAGTGCAAATGTAGCAGTAAAGTGCAATTGTGGGTGATTAAACTGGGTATATATAAATTAGTACCATTGAGTGTAGTGCTAATCAGATGTTTTTACAGAGTTGTAGTATTAATATGTACAGTGATACAGGTATAAAGTCACTATACATGCAGGTATGTACAGACAGATGTATATATTGTGATGAACCTGGTAGTGTTCAGGCTCGCCACTGTTCAAATACAAACAAATTTGAATGTCCACACAAGAGCAATATCAATTAATACACGTATTTATTGAATTCAGGGCAGAATCCAGAGGGGAAAAGCAAAAGATTGGTTGTGATTCAGTCCGAGGGTCAAAAACACAAAACAGGCTCGCAGACAGAAAAAGGGAGTGTTCACAATTCGGGGTAGTCGTCCAGTCCAGGATCAGTACACAAGGGGGTATCTCTGCCAGTCCAGGGTCTAGTACACAAATAACACCTACTCGCCTTTACCTCTCCTATTACTTCCTCTCACCATCACAACTCCGAATATACAATCTCTCTCTCTCTCTCTCTCTCTCTCTCTCTCTATACCACAACTCCAACTCCTACTCCGCTCAACCTACTCCTCTATATATATACGGTGACAGTGATAATATATATATATATATATATATACAGTATATACAGCATTATTGTACATGCTATCATACAGTAATATGCAGGTGTATACGTAGGTATATAGAAGAATTATATATGGATAAATAAATATACACTATATGCGGAAAAATACAATATATAAATGTAAATAGCCTAGGCACTATTGTATGCTATCATACAGAGTTATATGGGTAGACTATAGTATGAGGTAGGTAGGTGTGATTATTATGATTACTATGATTACAGTGTGAAAGCAGTAGGTACTAGGTAGGTATAATTTGAGTATAGGCAACAGAGTTGTTCTTACAGCATGGGTAACAGAGCCCAGGCCGGTATAGGCAATGGATTCAGAGTTCAAAGTTCATATGGTATGGGGGGTGGCTGTCATCGTGGCATTGAGTTCAGGGGAGATGACAGCTGAGGGAAATAAGCTGTTCCTGAGTCTGCTGAAGTGTCTGCGGGAGGGGAGGAGGGCAAGCAGTCCATGATTGGGATGAGAGATGTCCTTGACAATGCTGTGTGCCTTCCTCAGACATGGTTTGTGATGGATAGACTCAATTGCAGGGAGTGATGTACCGGTGATGTGTTGGACAGTTTTCACCACCCGGGGGATTGTGTCTGAGGTGCAGTGCAGTTGCCGTACCAGACTGTGATGCAATTGGTGAATAATGGGATGTCCGATATTATCGGCCGACCGATATTATCGGCCGATATCGGCAGTAAAATGTGATATCGGAAAATATCGGTATCGGTTTAAAAAAAGAAAAAAACAATAACAATATTTGTTATATATATATCCAGTGAAATTATTAGTTACCTGAAATTATTCCGTTTTTTGGGGTGGGAAACCCTGCATATATCGGTATCGGTTGATATCGGTTGATATCGGTATCGGAAATTAAGAGTTGGACAATATCGGAATATCGATATCGGTAAAAAAGCCAATATCGAGCATCCCTAGTGAATATGCTTTCATACCAGTAAAAAGTCACCAGAATCTAAAGACGCGCTGGTGAGCCTTCTTGACCAGTGACAGGGTGTTGGGGGTCTACGAGAGGTCCTCAGAGATGTGGACTCCTAGGAATCAACCTCCGTCCCATTGATATGGATGGGGGTGTGCACGCTGGCTCTAGTCTTCATGAAGTCTACAATGAGCTCCTTGGTTTTCTTGGTGTTGAGGGCCAGGTTGTTGTTAGCACACCACGCCGCCAGGTGTTAGACCTCGTTCCTGTAGGCCGACTCATCGTTGTGTTTGATGAGGCCTGTGTGTCATCTGCAATCTTGATAATGGTATTGGTGCCATGTATAGGAGTGTAGTCGTGGGTGAAGAGGGTGTAGAGAAGGGGGCTCAACACGCAGCCTTGCGGGACACTAGCGTTCAGGGTGAGGGTGGAGGAGATTAGATTTTCTATCCTAACAAACTGTAAGTTAGGAAGTCAAGTATCCAGTTGCAGACAGAGGGGTCCATTGTTTCGACAAGGTCACCAAGTTTGGAGATTCGTTTGGATGATACACAAGGACCCCTTCCTCTCTGTAGCGCCTAGACTCTGGAATGCCTTTCCTCGTGGCCTAAGAGCTGCAGCGTCAGTGGACATTTTTTAAAACATTACTGTTTAAACAGGCCTTTAAACAGGCCTTTTAAATGTCACTTTAAAAAATAGAAAGTCACTTTAAAGGAAGGAGGTACTGTATAGTATAGATACATTAAGAGTAAAAATTGTAAATTGTATATAGTATAGTAGTGTATATAGGAACCAGTTTCTCAGGAACTCAGCATGTCTTTTTTTTTCCCATGCATATCTTGTGTCTTGTGTATTCTGTACTTCTGTATGACAACTATTAAAGAAACTTGAAACTCCTACCTATTTTTTTTTTATGCCTATTTTATTATTGTACTTTGCACAATCAATGCGGGCAAGACCACCCGCATTTCACTGTATGCCCTGGTATGTATGTGACAAATAAACCTCTTGATTCTCATAGGTTCTGTCTCATTGATCACTATGATCTTAAAATTTGAATTATTCAGTTCTTGCCTTACCTGGCCTACTTTTAACCCTCTGAAAATTATGGTGGATTATCTGCCATTAACATTAATGTATTTTGAAGGCCGTCGCAGGCTCAGTTTTTAGCCAGTGTTATCATATGAATCTTGAGATTGCAATGAATCAAAGGTATCAAACACATCATGCTATCTTAACACTTTGAGTGCCAGCAGGGGGCGCACGATTTAGCGCTTGAGTGCCAACGCTGTAGTCAACAAGAGGACGAGCACATTTCGAACGCATAAACTATATCTTAAATTATGGCTATGTGTCTAATACGCCCGTCGCTTATCAATGACTTGTTTGCAGTCAACATTGTCGAAACGGATAGTTTTTTAATCGGTACATTTCCGTTTTATACCATTTTAAAAAAACGCTTGTTTTTTGAAACTTCCAGAAAAAAAAGGTGATTCTGCAGGAATCGCGCTTTAGTGGAATACACAAAACACGTTGTCATTTTTCGGCCTATTTATGAATCGTTTTCAAATTATTATCGATAGTATATGTGTACTTATACACGCTAGAGAAGCGGGCTGAAAAATCGATTATCTTATTTCCTGATCAGCACACACACTCACACGCACACACACACATATGGGACACGCTGAGATATAGGTGAAAAAAACTCTGATTATCCCAAGACTGGTAAAATAGATTCCTTACCTCAGATCAGATGTTCTCCAAAAAGATTATTCCAATTCCTGATCGCCATTCCAAATATCGATCGCGTTTATTGGTCCAACGCTGGGTACTGGAAACACATATTCCACGCTGTTCTGCAGCTCGGCAATGAATGGGATCGTCTCCGGTTACATGCCTGACAAGTAAAATGTGGATTCCGGACTCTTTTTTCCCATCCATTTCATTCAGTCCAATCCAATGGGTGCAATACCATCCGGAGAGACGATAGGGGGCGGTATTTTCCCTGTTCAAGCTCAGATACAGTAGATCCCCACTGGTAACGTGAGGCTAGATTGATGACAAATTTATGGAAAAAAAATAACGATTAAATAACGAGATTTCTCATTCTTGGCACTCAACGCATCGCATGAACTAACGAGATTTCTCGTGGCTGGCACTCAAAGTGTTAATGGGGGGGGGGGGGGGGGGGGGGGTGCTAAATATCGCTCCATCATCTTTACCGTGAGGTCTGTGACATCTCAATGTCAAATGATTGCTTGTAATAATTTTTAGTAGCCACTTCAGGAGCTCACCTTGTCTCACGTCCTCAGTAACAGAGAGACCTGTCGCTGCTCCACTCTTGGTGGAGCTGTTTCTGAAGCTGGCAGTCATGATGTCAAGCTTCACGAGGTAATGTTGATAGATAATGTCCCGTGATATTGTAGCTATGATGCAGATTGATTTATGATACTGATTTATTTATGTTATACAATGCAATTATGCTCCAAGCTGGATTCCTGGCTGGCTGCCGTCAATCTAAACAACAGCTGACAAAATTTGCTTAAATAAACCATTCTTAACTCTAGTCGTGATCACCTTTCTTTTTAAATAGATTACTTAGCAATTGTTTTTCCTCTGTTTGCTTTCTTCTTTGAATTTTTTGGTACTTGATTTCTCTTTCTTGGGCAAAAATATGACTCTATCACTGACTCTATCACAGACTCTATCACTGACTCTATCACTGACTCTATCACAGACTCTATCACTGACTCTATCACTGACTCTATCACTGACTCTATCACAGACTCTATCACTGACTCTATCACTGACTCTATCACAGACTCTATCACTGACTCTATCACTGACTCTATCACAGACTCTATCACTGACTCTATCACTGACTCTATCACAGACTCTATCACTGACTCTATCACTGACTCTATCACAGACTCTATCACTGACTCTATCACAGCACCACATAGTATACACCATATTATCAATTAAGCAATGCGAATTGAAATTTGGCCCCCTTATTACACATGTGATCCGGATATGGCGTGAAACACAAAAAAAATATTCTAACCAACATAAATGGCATAGCCATACTCCCCTATTCAATAACAATGCACTCCTTATTGGAAAAAAACCTATAAGACACCCCAAATGGGAAAAGCAGGGCATACAGACATTGGGAGATGTTTTCAACAAACAGGGTTTTTGTAGCTATCAAGATATACATAACAAATGTAACCTCACCAGTTCCACATATTATTTTTACGCACAGTTATTGGATTGTTTGAAGGCTCATGGAGTCCCATTAAGGATACCAATTGAGCACGACAGATATCACAAATTCTTCTATGAAAGAGAGACATCGAGAGGATTCGTATCTGATTTTTATCATCACTTACTTCGTATGGAATCCTCCCCCTAGACTCAGTTTGGAGGAGGGATATACCAGACTTGGAAATAGATTTTGATTGGCAAGAAGTCTGGGCAAACGTTCGAATTGCGTCACGTAACCCGGACCATCAACAAATTAATCTTAATTATATTCATAGGACATACCTGACTCCTATAAGATTGAACAGAATGGGACTTAAACAAGACTCCCTATGTTCCTTATGTACAAATGGGGATGAGGGTACAATCATGCACATGTATTGGGATTGCCCACCGGTTAAGATATTTTGGAAAGAAGTGACCCAGCAATTATCAGTATTCTTATCTCTGAACATACCTGTACATCCCTCTGTATTGCTGTTGAATGATGTATTTCAGTTTGCAGTCCCTATACTAAAGAGACTAGTTTTATCCGGTCTCACAGCTGCTAAAAAGCTGATAGCATCACGATGGATTCAACCGGAAAAAATTTGCCGGAAGGCAGGGCCGGACTGGGGAAATAATTCATACCGGGAGATATAGCGCGAAATATAGCCCCAATCAGGCAACTTTTTAAGTGGGGGGTCTGGGGGTCCGCCACCCGGAAAATTTTAGTTACAAAGACTTAATTTCTGGCATTCTGGTGAATTTTAGTGCATGTGAATCACAAACTAATGAGCCAACAATTGCTTAGTACAATGTACTGTTATGAACCTCAAATAAAACTGTTGTGGCACTAGCAATGGTACTCTCTCCACCTTCAAAAAGAAAAAAGCAAGAGCACAACATATTTTTCTATTTACTATTATAATACAGTTAACCACTCTCTCCACCTATTCAAACAAGGCAAGAGCACAATACCATATTCATTTTACTGATGCACTACCCATCAACAGTTAAAATAGCCCTTTACACAAACATTAAATAACAGACCTTTCATTACAATACTATAATAACAGTAGCCACTGCCAGAATAGTGACACATGTATCACGTGTGGTGAGCACACGCATGCATGCACAACGAAGACAGAAGATTGCGTTGTCTCAGTCATTTTAACGATAGGTTATGTAGATAACCTAGTTATATTAGTATTGGCTGAGCGTCCCGCTCTGAGCCTTATGATATACCCCTTATCTCCTATGATACCTACTGTATCCCCAACGAACAACTACATGCACCCACACCTGTATGGGGCCCCGCCCCTATGGAGGCGTAGCCCATATAACCATGACTCTGGTCACCAAACACCCTTCGTCGCCAAATCCCGTTCCAGGAAAAAATCCCTCAAGAGGGAACTCAGGGCCGCGCAGAGCGGGCCGCGCAGAGCGGGACGCTCAGCCAATACTAATATAACTATCGTTATATATCGTATTTGCTTATCGCGTCCCGCTCTGAGCCTTATGAGATATGGGGAAGAGCGGACGCGAGACCCGACAGATGCACCCCCTGATGACCCGTAAGCCCACATCAAGGGGTGCGGGGAGCCCTGTCACCCCATCCTTCCTAATGAAGGGGGGGCGCAGTCAACTCCACCTGAATGCGAACAAGAAGGAACTAGAACCCCTTGAACACACCGTACAGGCGGAACCACGTGTGACTCAACACACTGTGGCCCATACCCATACACTCCTGCTACCCGACCAAGGACGGGAAGCAGGAAAGGCCACAGACCCC
The DNA here is from genome assembly GCF_963971535.1 of Notolepis coatsorum. NCBI lineage: Eukaryota > Metazoa > Chordata > Actinopteri > Aulopiformes > Paralepididae > Notolepis > Notolepis coatsorum. The sequence goes on from NC_140167.1 coordinate 117,245,779, forward strand.
AGAACCGCCTGGGAGACAGAACCCCCGGTCATGTCCATGAGGTAAAACCTTACAAAGGGACCCGGGGAGGACCATGAAGCTGCAGCACAGATGTCCTCCACCGAGGCCCCACCCAGGAGAGCGGCAGAAGCAGCCACCCCACGAGTGGAGTGCGCCCTGACGCCCCCAGGGGGATCCTGCCCAGCCAACGTGTAGCAGAGGGTAATGCCCTCGCACAACCAATGGGACAGGCGCTGCTTCGACAGTGCCTTACCAGCACGAGCCCCACCGTAACAGACAAAAAGCTGGTCGGTAACCCTGAAGTCCTGAGTACGGCTGAGGTAAATCCCCAAAGCACGGACTGGACATGACAGGTGAAGGCCCGCATCTAACTCACTAGTGTGAGGAGGAGGACGAAACGCCTGAACCACAATAACCCGGGAGCGGAAGGAACTCCGGATATTCTTAGGCACGAAAGCAGGAATAGGTCGCAGAGTGGCACCGCAATCGGTCCGAAAAGACAGGCACTCTGGACGTACCGAGAGAGCACAGAGCTCACCTACGCGTTTAGCGGAAGTGACAGCCAGTAGGAACGCGGTCTTGAAGGACAGCTGTCCCAACGGCGCCTGCTCGAGTGGCTCAAACGGGGCCAAGGACAACCGACCGAGGACCAATTGAAGATCCCAAGTCGGAGCCAAGGAGCGTTGCACCGGCTTAACGCGTCGAGCGCCAAGCAGGAAACGCTTCACAAGAGGGTGGCTGAACAAGACATCCCCTCAAACCCCTCATGATAGGAGGATATAGCTGCTGCATATACCCTCACCGTCGAAGCCGACAGTCTATCAAGGAGAGACTGGAGGTAACTAAGGACAGCATCCAGGGGGCAGGAGACTGAGTCCCGGCCCCCCCGCCTTACACCACACTTGGAACATACGTCATCTGCCCGCGTAAGCGCGACAGTGGAGGGAGCATGCGCATTCCAGATGGTAACACCATCAGGATCAAGAACCTGCGCCCCTCAACGTACCCGTCCCAACAACTGACCTAACAGATGTATGGGGAAGAATCACTGGCGGCACGGCATCGGTCCCAGACCTGCCTGGCCATGTCCAGACGTAATCCTCACCCGTCAGGATGAGGACCGCCCCGCGACAGTACACCTGCACCCACATTCTCCCTGCCGGGGATGTGGGGAGCCCTCAGGCCGCGCAGATGGAGGACGCCCATAGCCAGCCGCCCGCCGCCTGGTGTAGACAGGGGGAGCGTACTCCTCCCTGTCTGTCGATACACGACACTGACGTCGTATCGTCCGTCCTGATCAACACCATTTGTGGACCAGAAGGACCGCTTTCAACACCAACACATAGAACGTAGCGCAGACCGGGCAGCATGGTTTGCCAGCTGCCGCCTACTGCGTTGGCCCGACGCGTCACCAGCGAGAGAGGCGTCGGTGAAAACGCGACGTGAGACAGCGCCGTAACCGTCCTAGGACGGAACCTCCCGAGCGTGTTGACAACACGCTCTGAGATGGATGCCCACAGCCCTCCAACCGTTGACTGGGAAGAGGAGTACTCTACATCCAGTCTACAGCAACCCCAGGCTGGTAGAGACCTGCCTGGTACGAGACCTGACGATCCACCTTGACCGCGAAGGACCAGAACGTCATCAGGGCAGAACAATCCGTAACCCCTGACGACGCAGAGGCCCCAGTGCGGCCTCCACGCACTTGGTGAAGATGCGGGGAGCCAGAGAAAACCGAACGGCAGCCTCTGGTACTCATACGCTAACCCTGCAAAGGAAGCGTAGGTAAGCCCTAGGATGGAAGATCGGAGATGCGCATACGCATCCTACAGGTCTATGGAGGAGAACCAGACCCCCACCTGACAGTGTTCAACAGGTAGGAGACGATCCAAAAAATGCTGAACCTTCCCATGGAACAGGTCCAGCCTGGGTCTTACACCGCTCCCTCCCGACTTCTCAGGCAGAGAACACCGGGAGGAGAACGCCACGACGATGGCTTGCTTCGTCCACAGAGATTGGATCTCGTTGACCAGAGCTGTCACTGCTGGAGACCCTGACAATAGGGTCTGTACCAAACCTGAAAACGTGTGGGGTTGTGTAAACACAAGTCCCCGCCTCAGCGTTCTCTCCATCCACCTCGACATATGGTACTGCCGTAGTCATATGTGACGACACTCCCAACGCACCCGCCGTCACGTGGCGCAGGTCCGCCAGGAACTGTAGATAGTTGGCCCGGTCCCCCCGCTGTGCATAGCCAACCCTGGAACCGTGCGAGCAGCGCGTTCCGTGTCGGAACATCTGACCCTGACACCACCCACGAGGCAATCGCACCCAAGGGGGAACCCCGACAGAAAGGGCCGGTCTGATACGGGGGGCTTCCGATGAAAAAAGCCCCCCCACTGAACACCCCTCCAGAACATGCTGAGGAGTTGTTCTGCAGCCGGACATGCAAGGTGTAAGGCCCCCATGGGTTCCTACACACCGTAGCCCTGCAGTGATATTACTACCACCCCAAATCACGTGTGCCTGCAACCACTTGCCAATATTTCAGGAGTGGGAGGCACCAACATGATACCTGGCCTGGCGAAGGTGAGGCCGGGGAAGCCCGCACTGTGTGCCTCAAAAGGTTTCGAGCCCCCCTGCTGACAACACTTAAGTTGACAGACGTAACACCAGGCTCAACCAACACAGCTCAAGGTGTGGGAGCCGCTTGACAGCACAACATTCTCACGGACAGACCCAGGCTCAGCCATCAACTGGGTGTCAGCCCCTGTCCCCATGAGAAGCGAAAGGGGGGCCGCCCGCGCATCAACGAAGGCACGCGGCCCGCAGCCAAAGGAAACAATCAGAGCCCACTTTTTCCGCTGGTGTTGGGGAAGGGAGTGATCGGAGAGCGGGCTGCTCGCGGCAGGATGGTGACGGCTTGTTTGTTCAAGCCGAACCCATTCTACATGGCCGATCCCTCGGCCGCCAAGGCTGTCGGCCTTGTGGACACCTGTCGAATCAACGCCCAGGATACCTCCGGCGGGGGAAAACATGGCCGCCTGTCGAGGGCCTCGTCATCGCCGCTGACGAGGCCGTGCTCTCTCTTCTTCTGGCTGCGCGGTGTGAGGCGGTGTAGGGCCTAGGACAATACCGCCCGCGCTCCAGCAGAAGACCAAAATCCCCTGCGGAGAGGGGAACCCTGAGCGGTTATAGCTTGCGGCTGGGTCAAAGCTAATAACATCAACAACCTCGCGCGATGTGTCGACGTCGGCTGGCCCTCAAGGCCCCGCCACCAGACACAATTTTTTTAATAGAAAAAAACAGCAATTCGAACACAGTTCTAATCGTTGCCAATTCCATACCGTGGCGGTACAAGCTTTAACAGCCCACCAGCCACTCGCCAGGCCGACCCACCCATGGCGTCGGCCGGGCGGGGCACTGTTTCAATATGTCAAAAACAAAGGACTGATGTTAACACGGAGCACCAGTGGTGGTTGCAAACAGCAACCTCCACTGTGGTGTGCACCATGAAAGGGTTAAATGAATAAAAGAACTAAACCACAAAATACTGTAGAATGAGCAAACCCATACACACAACGTTAAGGGGAGGCGGACAAGAGCGAACTAGTCCTGCCTTCATTCAAAATATTCACAACAGCACACCAGCCCTAGCTTAGCCCATTTACCAAAAAAGGTAAACAAAGCCCCCCCCGCACTACTCCCCCAGTATACGGATTGACCGTCAGTATGAATGGTTGAGAGGAGAGAAAACTGTAGCAAGACAGACCTTCTCATAGCAGAGTGACAGAACGAAACAATAGCCCACTACACAGGGCCGCCTCAGGGGGTGGGGGGCCTCGCGTTTAAATTCGCACAGGGCCTCACATTTCTCCCAGGCGTCCCTGCCCCTATACTACTACAGCCTAGCATGAGGCGATGTGGGACCCAGATCAACAACCGCCTGCGCACAGACACACAACATGTTTACCATGTCGGCTGGACCCATAGCCCCACTACCCGACGCCAATGTGGATAGGAACTAGCCAGCTGAGCCATAACCCGCCGTTAAGTCCCATCCTGCAGTAATATAGCTCTACTGCTACACCGCCGAGCTCACGCATTGCCCCAGATGGGGACACCGTTCCATAGACCCCGCCGGAACACAAGGTAACATACCTGGCTAGGCTACCTAGCCACGGCCTACCCTGTTGTCAACCCATTTACCCGAAAAAAGGTAAATAGGACTCAGCAAAAAAACCCACAACAGCTACCGACTGACCTTCATTGATGAACCGGGCAAGAGGAGGGAGAAGTGACAACATCTCACGGCGGAGACATTAGAACAGCGTAGCAGTTAGCAGTAGTAGTAGCATGTGGCATTAGCGATAGCATGTAGCATAGCATTAGATGTTTAGTAGCACGCCCAAGACAGCTTGGAAACCGTTCCCTGCAGTGAACGTTCACCAAACCATCCTGCCCCCGGCGCCAACACACAACATGGTTGTGTAACAAAACAAACCAGCATTACTAACACTAATACCCATGCCTGAAGACACAGGGCCTACCTGGGTACAAGCTGGCCCGACAGCCAATCTTGTACAGCTGAACCTCGATCTGCTGTCATCAGACGAGGAACATCAACATAGGCCCGTCGTGTCGCCGAAAACATGCGTCGAAGATGCCAGGGGCCAGCAACCTCCGGTAAGCTTTCAACATTATGACTCTGATCTTTTTCATCCTGCTAGTTACGTATGGTGCACGCAGCCAGTACGCTGGAACGAAAATAGAGGAAGGGTGTTTGGTGACCAGAGTCATGGTTATATGGGCTACGCCTCCATAGGGGCGGGGCCCCATACAGGTGTGGGTGCATGTAGTTGTTCGTTGGGGATACAGTAGGTATCATAGGAGATAAGGGGTATCTCATAAGGCTCAGAGCGGGACGCGATAAACAAATACGATATATAACTATAAAATTAGCTCAAAGTATGAGCTCACTGACTGAAATTTCCAACAAAAAGCATCAATTGTCAAATAATATTGATCACATTAACTAGACTAGATGTTTTTGAGGAAATTAGAAAAGGAACAACAACTTGACCCTTGTGTCTGATCAGATTCTTATTTTTTTGATAACTTTGCAGTGATTATGTTTGTAGCCAATGTGGCAAAGGTGTGTAATCTTTGAATTATCTTTGAATTATTTTGACTCTCTCTTTCATAAATTGTTTATTCAACTTCAGCCCCAATCATAACCACCACATATTGTTTTTTGTAATGTCAGATTTAACAACTCCTTTTGGGAGTGTGCCATCTGCCATTCCATTCGCCACCTCCACGGTCAATCAGTTGTATAGCCTGGTCATGCCTCCACCAATCACAAGCGGCAGCACGGCTCCATTGTGTGTGTGTGTGTCCGCGTGAGGGAGAGAGAGTCAGATAGTTCTCCAACTCTGTCGCAGACAGTGAAATCCTGGTTGTTCCCCACCCACCTGGTTATCTAAAAACGATTGCGCCGCGCCGCTGCCACAACTAGAAACAATGGCCTGGCAAAAAATAAATAAAAAATTATAATTTTATTTTTAATTTTATTTTATAATAAATGTATATTATAAATATAAATATATATATAAATATAATATAATTTTATAATATTTATTTTTTTATATAATAATTTTTTTTTAATCTGTGCAGGCCAGGCCACCGGGAAAACTCCCGGTGCTCCCGATGGCCAGTCCGGGCCTGCCGGAAGGTATGGGTTCTTACCTATCTCGATGTGATTTATCTAGAAATATCTACAGCTCGAATTTTAACCAACATTGCAATCTGGTTAAAAGTGGTGGAGAGAATAAAAGCTAGCATATGAAGTGTAGTGCCTGGTTAGAAACGAAAGAAAATGGATGGATTATCCAAGTGGGGGTCCGGGGGGGGGGGGGGGGGGGGTGAGCGAGCAAGAGCATATGTATGTAGGGTATTAGATAGCAAATATTAGGTATATATCTCGTAAACTACATTTATAATGATTCAAATGGTGATTTCATTGGATGTTTACTGTTAATGCTTGTGTGTCTAATTTGTTGTTATGTTTATGTTTATGTTTAAAAAATTATTAAAAAAAATTTAAAAAAAAAATCACAGGACTATTACCGATATAATACTAACAATAATGGCAGCCCAGTTTCTAAATCAAAATAGATGTAGATTAAAAATATACACAAATTAATTACAATACAATACATATACTATGCTCTTGCTCGCTCTCCCCCCCCCCCCTCCCCACAGGATCCCCTCTTGGATAGCATCCATTATACCGTATGACACCAAGGACTAAAAGTTCATATAATGCTTTATCCTCTCCACCACATCTGACCAGATTGCTATGCTGGCTTCATTAACACCTAGAATTTGTGCGGTAGATATCTCTAGATAAATCACATCAAGATGACTCTATCACTGACTCTATCACTGACTATCACTGACTCTATCACTGACTATCACTGACTCTATCACACACTCTATCACTGACTCTATCACTGACTATCACTGACTCTATCACTGACTATCACTGACTCTATCACACACTCTATCACTGACTCTATCACTGACTATCACTGACTCTATCACTGACTCTATCACTGACTATCACTGACTCTATCACTGACTCTATCACAGCCTATATCACTGTCTCTATCACTGACTATCACTGACTCTATCACTGACTCTATCACTGACTCTATCACTGACTATCACTGACTCTATCACTGACTCTATCACTGACTCTATCACTGACTCTATCACTGACTATCACTGACTCTATCACTGACTCTATCACTGACTATCACTGACTCTATCACTGACTCTATCACTGACTATCACTGACTCTATCACTGACTCTATCACTGACTATATCACTGACTCTATCACTGACTATCACTGACTCTATCACTGACTCTATCACTGACTATCACTGACTATATCACTGACTATATCACTGACTCTATCACAGACTATATCACTGACTATATCACTGACTCTATCACTGACTCTATCACTGACTATCACTGACTCTATCGCAGCCTATATCACTGACTATATCACTGACTCTATCACTGACTATCACTGACTCTATCGCAGCCTATATCACTGTCTGGCTATATCACTGACTCTATCACTGACTCTATCACTGACTCTATCACAGACTCTATCACAGACTCTATCACAGACTATATCACTGACTCTATCACAGACTATATCACTGACTCTATCACTGACTCTATCACTGACTCTATCACTGACTATCACTGACTCTATCACTGACTCTATCACTGACTCTATCACTGACTCTATCACTGACTATCACTGACTCTATCACTGACTCTATCACTGACTATCACTGACTCTATCACTGACTATATCACTGACTCTATCACAGACTATATCACTGACTATATCACTGACTCTATCACTGACTCTATTACACACTCTATCACTGACTATCACAGACTATCACTGACTCTATCACAGACTATCACTGACACTATCACTGACTATCACTGACTCTATCACTGACTCTATCACAGTGCACATTGGTGCTCTAGCATCAGCAGTCACTTAGCTCCATTGTCTGCGTTTAGGGATGAATCCTAGTGCAGGGGCGGACTAAGCCATTTTGCGCCTTTTGTAAGAGAGGCATTAGAGAGCCTCCACTATTTTCTTTTGGATACAAAGTTCAGTCTCTCCAATTTATTGAGCCAATTTTAATTTAGTTATGACACAAATTACTTAGATACAGAAGCGTATTGCTGCCACACCAGAAACAGAAAAGAAATATCAGTATCACGTTATAACATGATAACTTCTTGTTTTAACATAAACGTTTCACGTTATAACTTATAACGTGTCATGTTATAACTTATAACTTATATAATATAAGAGCTCTGGAACTGCCATGGACACACACCTCCTACCCAGAACTACATACCTGTGGGCCAGCTCTGGAACTGTCATGGACACACACCTCCTACCCAGAACCTGTGGGCCAGCTCTGGAACTGCCATGGACACACACCTCCTACCCAGAACTACATACCTGTGGGCCAGCTCTGGAACTGTCATGGACATACACCTCCTACCCAGAACTACATACCTGTGGGCCAGCTCTGGAACTGCCATGGACATAGTTCAAGTTCAAGTTCAAGTTCTTTAATAGTTGTCATACAGAAGTACAGAATACTTTCATACAAAATGCTTCTTACTGTTACGCTCCAGAGACTGTGCTAGACAAGATAGTATCAAATAACATAATAACATAATATAGCATGAATTTAGAAGAAGAATGAGGTCACAGTTGTTCGGTATAGACATATGTACAATGTTCTGAGTTACCATATAATATACAATACACAATACTATGCAGTGTACTAATGTACAGTACTATCTAGTGCAAAGCAGAAGTGGGATGAGGTACAATTTTAGGTACAATTTACAGTAAGGTGTACGAGTTGTAGTGCAATCCTTCATCCATAAATATAAAGTGTGGGGAGTGGGTGCTACAGTGTGTTTGTTTAAAGTGGGTGTGTGCTATAAAGTGTGTGTAGTGGGTGCTACAGTGTGTTTGTTTAAAGTGAGTGTGTGCGTGTGGATGTGTGTGCTATGTGTGTTTGGTGGTTGTTGTTGTGTAGTGTTCATTCATTGTTCGTTTAGCAGCCTGATGGCCTGGGGATAGAAGCTACTTCTGAGTCTTTCTGTGCTCGCCTTGAGACTCCTGTGTCGCTTGCCTGACGGCAGCAGTTCAAAGAGGCAGTTGTTCGGGTGGCTCGAGTCCTTAATAATTCTCTTAGCCTTCCCCTTGCAACGCTTGTTGTAAATGTTCTGGAGAGTGGGGAGCCCCCCTCCAATTGTGCGTTCGGCTGAACGTGTCACTCTTTGTAGTCTGCTTTGGTCTTTTGCAGTGCTATTCCCAAACCAGGAGGTGATGTTGCCGGTCAAGATGCTCTCTATTGTACATGAGTAGAAGTTCTTAAGGATCTTCTGGCTGACTTGGAACTTCCTTAGGCGCCTGAGGAAGTAGAGGCGTTGTCGTGCCTTCTTCACCACACTGTTAATGTGTATGGTCCATTTCAAGTCCTCGGATATGTGGGCTCCGAGGTACTTGAAGCTGTTGACTCTCTCAACCGGTGCCCCGTCGATGCTGAGGGGGCTGTAGTCCTTGACCCCCGACCTCCTGAAGTCCACAATCATCTCTTTTGTTTTGCTGACGTTCAGGGAGAGGCTGTTTTCCTGGCACCATCCCGCCAGGACCTTGACCTCTTCCAGGTAGGCCCTCTCGTCGTTGGCAGAGATCAGGCCCACCACCACTGTGTCGTCAGCAAATTTGACGATTGTATTGCTACTCCGCTGAGCCACACAGTCGTGTGTGTACAGGGAGTAGAGGAGGGGACTCAGAACACAGCCCTGGGGGGCCCCTATGTTGAGGGTGATGGATGAGGAGGTGCAGTTGCCTGCTCTCACCACCTGGGGTCTGCCAGTCAGGAAGTCCAAGACCCACTGGCAGAGGTCATAGCCCAAGCCCAGGTCCCTGAGCTTGGCTATGAGTATGGAGGGGACTATGGTATTGAATGCCGAGCTGTAGTCGATGAATAGCATTCTCACATAGTTCCCCTGCCTCTTGTCCAGGTGTGATGCTGCTGTGTGCAGCACATGGGATATGGCGTCCTCCGTGGACCTGTTGGGGCGGTATGCAAATTGCAGGGGGTCCATGTTGATGGGGAGGGAGGAGCAGAACTACCCAGAACTACGCACTGAAATGGACAGTATCCTGGTCGCTGAAAGCTCCTACAACTTCAGCATAGTTTAGGTCAGTGATAAATTAATCTTTCTGGTACCAAGCCATACAATGAAAAGGATTGATGGAAGGAACTAAATAATTCCAATAATGAATGTATCAATAACAAAGGCAGGGGGCTAACTTTGGGGAGATTAATGCACTCCTGAAAATAGGAAGTTGAGATATTTTGAACAGTAGGGATGGGAATCGAGAATCGGAATCGATTGGGAACCGGTTCCTAATTGTCAGATTCCTGGAATCGCATGCCTCCGTGACTATCGATTCCTCTTATCGATGCCATGTTTTTCCGACAGTTGCGCATTTAAAAACAATAACGTTAGCGCCACGCATGCAGTCATAGCAGACTATTTGATTCCTTGACTAGGAAAACCTAAAGGGCTCGATATTGCGACTGTTTTGTGTGTGCAGTGAAAACTGAAAGTGCTTTGCATCCTAGTCATTAATTTACATGGTAAAGTAACGTTAGCTGCTAGCTAGCTAAATAGCCATGCTCATTGCAGAGAGAGACATAGAGAGAACACTGAGCTGGCCTTTATTTCTACAGGTAGGTTATTGCTAACAAATTATCTTTTGCAATAACGACCTGTTGAATGCAACTACAGTTCAATAGATTAAATTAGTTCTCAAATTTTTTTTTTTATAGTTATAGTTTATAGTTTATAGTTTTTTGTATAGTTCATATTTTTTTTTACAGTTTTTGTATTTTTCTGACATGGGGGCTCAACAATAAATGATAAATGACAATCAGAAATGTCAAGTTGCATGTTGTTATTCTAACCAGCTTAGTTCTGTTGCATTTCCAATTAATTTATTTAAATTATAAATGCTGTTACGTGTTGATGAGTTCCCACAGAGAGCAATGAGTAAAATACCATGTGTGTCTGCATGTTGTTATTATTAACTGGAAATAAATGCATAGTTGCACTTTTCAAACTGAATATTCACTGTCATTTTTGGTCTGGCAGAAAATAAAATGTCTCCTATGTGTTTCCCTAGGGGGTGGGGCATGAGGCATAAAACCATTATCAAGAATCAAGACCTATCTTGTTATCTATAAATGAAAAGAATGAAAAATAAGTTACTTGATTTCTAAAATGGTTTATTCTTAAATAATTTGTATTTATATTTGAGCAGTTCACAAAAATTGGTCAGTCAGTTAGTAGTTTCACTGAATATTATCATCCCAAATTAAAACAATAACATTTAAAAGCAATCCATATTGGAAACAAGAGACAACAAATATAAAAGTGATACAAACCCTATTATTTGAGAACGACAAGGAAGAGTGTGGGGTGCCCCTTTTCCTGAAGCACAAATCACATGGTATTGGTAAACATAACTACACCAACACACACTCTTGCACATTTTGAAATACCTTGGCAAACCACCTGTCTTATTTCTATATCCTATTCATCCCTCTTCAGTGAACTCATTAAGTCATACATTTAAATAATCTGTTGCTAGATTCAGATATGCTTCTCTCATAGCAGGCCAACCCCTCAGTGGTATCTGCCTCTCGGTCCAGGGCCATTGCATCATTGAGTACACATTATATGGCAAATTAGGCCTGCATCAAGCACTTGGACAACCTCTTCTTAGACAAATAACAGGAGGCAAACAACAGGGCCCCAGTCTATGTTTCATCCCTTCTATGTGGAGTTTGGGCAGGCAATGACCTCTTCTCATGATGAGCAGGAGACAACACTGCATGAACTCTACTGCCATGTGGGACTATAATTGTTAACCTCGGGGACCTGGCCCCATTTTGATAGTTTTAAGTGAGCAGATGTACAGGGTAGGCAAACTATTTTGTTAAACCCATTTAGACATTCCCTTTTCTCTACACAAATCAGGAAATGAAAACAAAAAATCTATCACATCAAGATGACTCTATCACTGACTCTATCACTGACTATCACTGACTCTATCACTGACTATCACTGACTCTATCACACACTCTATCACTGACTCTATCACTGACTATCACTGACTCTATCACTGACTATCACTGACTCTATCACACACTCTATCACTGACTCTATCACTGACTATCACTGACTCTATCACTGACTCTATCACTGACTATCACTGACTCTATCACTGACTCTATCACAGCCTATATCACTGTCTCTATCACTGACTAGTGATTTTTTTCCCTTCTCACAAATTAAAATAATGTTAACTAACCAAGGCATCAGTTGACATAATGTAGCCCTGCCTTAATGCTCCAGAGCTATTGGGGTAATTTATAAGTATTTAAGTATGTATGCTCTCAGGAAGAGATACATCTCTATGGCTTCATCTGCTGTGGTGGGTGAGAGTTAGAAGTTATCTGCCATTATAAGGCAACACAAGCTGAATACTGTTTCATCGCAAGGATAAGGTCCTCTCTGTTGACATTCTTGTTTACAAGCCTCCACTGCTTCCTGAGAGACCTCTTTCAGGTGATCTTGTCCTCCAAATACTTGAGGGATGGTGTACATGAGAATTGGACATCCACATGGAGCTACTGCATTTCTGCTCTTGCGGATAATGTGGGTATTCCACAAATGTACAATTTGCTGCAGCTCTTCCTGTAGAAAGACAAATACCAGTGAGAACAAAGATTAATGTAACGCTTCCTTTTTTGAGTCAATATGTAGACATATGCTCTTAGGGACAAAGGAGGTGAGTGGATGGTGGGGAAGGGGCCTTTTTTGTCCCACAGGCAAAATGTTTAAATCAGGAATAAAAATATCTCTGCATCCAGTAACGTGCTGCCAAAGTCATTTATATGAAGATAGCCAATCCTTAGCAAAATGATTTGCCTACAAGATTAATAATGATGTCTAGGATGACATTGTGCCAACATTGTGTTGTGAAAAAGTAAGCTACAGGACTACATTATTTACATTATTAATAACAAATGGTCAAATATTGTAGCATCCCAGAGGGATTACTACATGTAATGGTTACTTTACCAGCATGTTATGGGATTGTTATTGTTAAGTGTGTTTTGGTGTATGTGAATAGATGTCATATGTGATTAGTTTGAATAATAATGGCCCTTTAATTTAGCATTGTTTGGTTTTGTTATTGTGTTTAATAAATTCTGCTTTAGTTTCTGCCTTACTTTCAATGTTTACTGCGTTTCTCTTTCAATTTGAGTTGGCATGTGGCTGTGAGTGTCAGTTTGGGATATTCAGTCCTTTAACATGAACACATTTTAGATGCAGCACCTCAAAAAACTCTAGGGATTAGGGAATGAAACTCATGGGATCACAGTTAGCTATATTGTAGATGCGTTCCATTTGGAGAGTCCCTGCTTGCTGCTTACATAGCGAGGAGGGCGGAGCAAACCATTTAAAAATGAATGTGGGCAGCAGCTGTAGTAACTACTGGCAATTACACCAATTGTGTAACTGTATCTGTGAAAACAAACAATACATTTGCCATTATTGGCTCTTCATCAAAGCCAAACTTTAAAATCATATTTGTGTTTCTGCAGCATTGTGATGGTGATTCAATGACAATCTCACCATGATTTAGCACAAAGATGTAGGCTACCACTGGGTCAGATCAAGGTTTTGGAGCACACCTATTTTTCTGGCTGTAATCAGCTTATATTTTTAGTGCAAATATTAGCTATAAAAATTGTGATAAAGCAAGCAGGGTTGGTTTCTTGAAGGCCTGGGCTTCTCTCTCTCTCTTGCAGTGCCGTGTTTGGTCACTGGGTGGCGCTCCATTGTTTGTGACTGATGGGTCTCATTCCCGAAATTTTTTCAAAGATATATTCTGGAAGACTTATCTTGGAACCACTGAGACATAATCTATGACAAGTACACTCTGAGTCCTGAACGTGCTGGTAATATGTCTTAAGTGGCTGAAAAGGTTGCACAAATTATATTATCTGATATCTGCTTGGAGAATGGCATTCTGTCTTAAACTCGAAAGCGTGTTCCCGTTCAGCTCATTTGCATACAAATCAACGCCTCCATAGCTCCTTATAAGGCAACTGGTGACGCAGCTGTGTGAAATGGAATGGCGGAAGTGCTTTGCAAGTCTTGCGAGCCGCGTGATTACGAAACCTAGTGTCAGTCAGTGCCAATCAGAGAGCGTCTCCGAGAAATGCGGCTAGGTTTCGTAATCACGCTTGCGCCCATCAAAACTAGATAAGATTAATGTATTGGCATCATATACAGCTCGCGGTACACACCTGCCGCAGCGCGCGTGCACACACACACACGCGCGCGCAGTACTGTATATGAATGAATGAATGACATATAATATATATAGCCTACGGCGGGCGTAATGAATGAACGCAGTATGGCTTATTATTCCATAATTAAGCCTATAGGCTACTGTTCATTCGTAGGCGCACACAAGACTTGTTATGGAATATGAATGCAGTCTATTTCCACCGATTAGCTTTAGTTCTTATTTATTTATCCACTGTCATTTCAGTGTTGGTGTATAGGCTATATAGTGTATTTCAATATAAGTTTAATTGATTAATGATATATTCGAAGGAATGCAGGTTTATAGCTATATCAACCCCCTCCATTGTACAGTAAATGACCAAGTATGGTTTTGTCAATATTCCAATGTACAGTTTTGCATGTACAGTGTAAGTCTATCCCCCACCCACCCCTCCTACCAAACCTCCTCCGACAATTTCTACGTCAAATGTACTCTCTTTTCTGGACTCTTTTTGTATCACAAACAGTACTGTATTTGCAAATCTGGTATGTCATAAATGTATAGATGTAGCAGTACTGTCTATCCGTGTCGTGTGTGTCATATATGTTGTGATGAATTGAAAATGGCGGACCCTGATATAAACAAGACGAAATTCTTTCTCTGGTCTGCATCCCCTTATGTAATTGAGCTGTACTGTACTGTACTGTACCCATTCTGCAATCTGTTAATAAAGTTTTCAATCAATCAATCAATCAAACAAAGGTCTGTCCCATTGTATACCAATCAATGGGATACATTGCATGTTGACCTGCATTCTTTCAAATGTATATAATTAATCATTAAAACAGATGTGTAACAAATAAGAAATACAAATTCCACAGAAGGCATTAAATTATTATTATTTTCAATCATTTCACAATAATTGCATAATTGTGTTTGAATATCTGAGTAATTAAAGTAATTATACATTTGTCCAAAATAGCTGGTTCAGATATGGTTAAGCAGCTGCCCTGTGATCAGATGAATCCATATTATTTATTTTTCCGACATCAAATGTGTAATTTCTTATCGTACAAATATTGTCATATTTATTTTAATTATGATTAAGTAATTAATTCCAAGGAGGCCTGTAGCGTTAACGTGAGAGAATCACTATGAGAACACAGTCTGTCAAGTTATAATGAAATTTTAAATTAGTCAATCAATCATGAGATTTGATCGTGGGCTGAGAGCATATTTAAGTGTGCTCCTCAGCACTCTTAAATCTGCTCTCAGCCACAATCAAATAAGATCTCAGGAAAGTTTGGGGACTCCCACTCCCAGCCCTAATATGTCTTAAATGGGCCGAAATCTGGCTAAGACAAAATATTTTGTCGTAACTTCGTTCGGGAATGAGACCCATTGTCTTTCAGTTCCTGGAGACGATTCCTCCAGTATTGGGCATGATGCGTTCATGATGCATGCCCCACCAGCTTTCGATCCGCTGATTGTGATTACTGGACCCAGCAATGTAACAATTACTTTTTTTTTTTTTTTTTTTGGTCTTTTTCCCCCTCCATTTTCCTCCGATTTTCTCCCATCCCAATGTTAGTCGTATGCCAATTCCCAGTCCCTTCCTGGTCGCTGCGCTTTACCCCCCACAGTCAGATCATTTGGGAGAGTGGAGGCTACCACGTGCTTCCTCCGACACACGTCCAGCCAATCACCGCTTCTTTTCACCTGGCAGCGCGGATTCTCATTGAGAGGGCGTAGCGTGTGGGAGGACCACACTATCCCCCTCACGTCCAATCCGCGCTTAGCAGGCGCCCCGACCGAACTGTAGGAGTCGCTGTTTACAACGACCCGGACCCACCCCGCCAGCTTCTCCCACCCTCTGATACAGCCAATTGTATCAGTGCAGACGGCCAGCCAAGCTGGTGACAACCCCGGAGCTGTGAGCTGGATTCGAACAGGCGAACCAAGCTCACAGCTCCGGGGCTGGTGACGAACGCAATCTCCGCTCGACCACCTAACCGCCCTCAATGTAACAATTACTGACGTGGCGATCCATACTCCATCGTAAGAATCTCTGCATCTCTGCCATTGTGACATTTTCTGTTCCCAAATCTGTGCGATTTCTGGCAGCTGTCCCCATCAGCTTCTCAACTTCTGCTATGAAATAACCGGCGATGATCTTGGGATTGCTGTTTATTGAATAGGCATGAAGCCATACCATGAGTCTCGAAAAGTCCTCAATCGCTCCATTTATACATATACGGTACCAAATGGCTTTAATCTGTCGTAACCGTCAACATGCCACAAAAATTAGGCCCAGGGTTAACATAATCAAGTTCAAGTTCAAGTTCTTTAATAGTTGTCATACAGAAGTACAGAATACTTTCATACAAAATGCTTCTTACTGTTACGCTCCAGAGACTGTGCTAGACAAGATAGTATCAAATAACATAATAACATAATATAGCATGAATTTAGAAGAAGAAAATGAGGTCACAGTGTTCGGTATAGACATATGTACAATGTTCTGAGTTACCATATAATATACAATACACAATACTATGCAGTGTACTAATGTACAGTACTATCTAGTGCAAAGCAGAAATGGGATGAGGTACAATTTTAGGTACAATTTACAGTAAGGTGTACGAGTTGTAGTGCAATCCTTCATCCATAAATATAAAGTGTGGGGAGTGGGTGCTACAGTGTGTTTGTTTAAAGTGGGTGTGTGCTATAAGTGTGTGGAGTGGGTGCTACAGTGTGTTTGTTTAAAGTGAGTGTGTGCGTGTGGATGTGTGTGCTATGTGCGTTTGGTGGTTGTTGTTGTGTAGTGTTCATTCATTGTTCGTTTAGCAGCCTGATGGCCTGGGGATAGAAGCTTCTTCTGAGTCTTTCTGTGCTCGCCTTGAGACTCCTGTATCGCTTGCCTGACCGCAGCAGTTCAAAGAGGCAGTTGTTCGGGTGACTGGAGTCTTTAATGATTCTCTTAGCCTTGCCCTTGCAACGCTTGTAGTAAATGTTCTGGAGGGTGGGGAGCCCCCCTCCAATTGTGCGTTCGGCTGAACGTGTCACTCTTTGTAGTCTGCTTTGGTCTTGTGCAGTGCTATTCCCAAACCAGGAGGTGATGTTGCCGGTCAAGATGCTCTCCATTGTACATGAGTAGAAGTTCTTAAGGATCTTCTGGCTGACTTGGAACTTCCTTAGGCGCCTGAGGAAGTAGAGGCGTTGTCGTGCCTTCTTCACAACACTGTTAATGTGTGTGGTCCATGTCAAGTCCTCGGATATGTAGGCTCCGAGGTACTTAAAGCTGTTGACTCTCTCAACCGGTGCCCCGTCGATGCTGAGGGGGCTGTAGTCCTTGACCCCCGACCTCCTGAAGTCCACAATCATCTCCTTTGTTTTGCTGACGTTCAGGGAGAGGCTGTTTTCCTGGCACCATCCCGCCAGGACCTTGACCTCTTCCAGGTAGGCCCTCTCGTCGTTGGCAGAGATCAGGCCCACCACCACTGTGTCGTCAGCAAATTTGACGATTGTATTGCTACTCCGCTGAGCCACACAGTCGTGTGTGTACAGGGAGTAGAGGAGGGGACTCAGAACACAGCCCTGGGGGGCCCCTATGTTGAGGGTGATGGATGAGGAGGTGCAGTTGCCTGCTCTCACCACCTGGGGTCTGCCAGTCAGGAAGTCCAAGACCCACTGGCAGAGGTCATAGCCCAAGCCCAGGTCCCTGAGCTTGGCTATGAGTATGGAGGGGACTATGGTATTGAATGCCGAGCTGTAGTCGATGAATAGCATTCTCACATAGTTCCCCTGCCTCTTGTCCAGGTGTGATGCTGCTGTGTGCAGCACATGGGATATGGCGTCCTCCGTGGACCTGTTGGGGCGGTATGCAAATTGCAGGGGGTCCATGTTGATGGGGAGGGAGGAGCAGATGTAGCCCTTTACTAGCTTCTCGAAGCACTTCATGGCTATGGAGGTGAGAGCTACAGGGCGGTAGTCGTTGAGGCAAGATGCGTTGCATCAGGCGATTTCTCCATCTTTGCTCAACGTCACAGGGGTCTAGACACTTTAACAAATGCCTCACTGTATTTTTGGTCACAACATACCCAGCTTGAATGCAGGTGAGATGGTGTAGCTTGTATCCATAGATAATAGATAGATGCTCAATAATAGCAGAATCTCGCCATGGCTCAACCCAAGCATGAAGTAGAACTTTTTTTTTATCAACTTTTTCTCCCCATTTTCTATTTTTCCCCCATCCCAATTTTGTATTATCCAATTCTTCCCTCTCCTGTCTCGAACGTCGCTAGACTATGCCTCCCACTGGTCGGCTGCAATGTGGACGAAGCCTTGCATCACGTGTCCCCCCCGGTACACGAGGAGGCAGCCGTCGCATCTTTTCACCTGCACAGCGCGATCTCTCAGTGGCGAGGAGTAACGCGTGGGAGGCTCACGCTGCCCCGCGATACATCCTGATTCTGCTGTACAGGCGCACCAACCGACCTGTAGGGGTCGCTGTCCACAACGTCCAATCCCCATCCACCGGCTTTGCCACCCCCTAATACTGCCAATTGTATTAGTATGAACGACCAGCCAAGCCGGAAGCAATAATTCCTCAAGACAATCCACACACATCACAGACGAGGCCTGCAACATGTTAATTTGAGTGGTGGTTGATTGATTGATTGAAAACTTTATTAACAGATTGCAGAATGGGTACAATACAGTACGGCTCAATACACACAATTGTTAAGGGGATGCAGACCAGAGAAAGACTTTCGTCTTGTTTACATCAGGGTCCCCCATTTTCAATTCATAATGACATTTATGACATACACAACATACAGATATACAGATATATATCATGACATTTATGACATACATGACATACAGATATACAGTACTGTTACATTTGTGACATACAAGATATGCAAATATACAGTAGTGTTAAACAGAGATCCTAACAGAAAATATATACATACGAGGGGGAGGAAACTATACATTGGGAGGGGGTGGGAGGGGGGCCAGTTTCGAATTGCAGCCTCCCGTAGGTCCTTTTTGAGAGCAGTTTTGAACGTGGGTAGAGATTCAAATTTTTTTTACGGCTGTGGGTAGGGCGTTCCACATTGATGTGGCATAATTGCGAAACGTGTTTAGTCCCTTGTTTGAACCGAATCTGGGTTGGACATGATTTGTGGAACTTCCTACAGTATGGTGTTGTGGTCGTGGTATTCACTGACCTGTGGGAAGTATTTCGACATGTACATGGGTACCTTAGTCGTGTAGTGTATCTTGTAGACCAGGCCCATTGCAAGTTGGTATTGACTATGTGATAATCAGGATAGTCGAGAGGAGAGGAATGAAGGGAGGAAGAGAGCTGGAGAGAGGTGGAGAGGGGAGGAGAAAAGAAGAGAAGAGGAGAGAGGAGGAGAAATTAGGGGAGATGAGGAGAGGGGAGAAGGAGGAGGAGGAGAAAGGAGGAGGGGAGAGGTCCAAGGATGAGAGAGGAGAAGGAGAGAGGAGGAGAGAGAATGTGGACAGAGGAGGAGAGACAAGGGGAAAGGAGGAGAGGAGGGGATAGGAGGAGAGATGAGAAAGGAGGTGGAGAGGAGGAGATGAGGAGAGGAGGACGGGGAGAAGAGAGAGGAGAAGGAGAGATGAGGAGGAGAAAGGAGGAGGGGAGAGGTCCAAGGATGAGAGAGGAGAAGGAGGGAGAAGGAGAGAGAACTTGGGGAGATGAGGGGGAGGGAGGAGGGGGGGAAAAGGAGAGAGGAGGAGAGAGGAGAAAGGAGGAGGTAGGTAATGCTCTACACAGGATCGACCGGTCAGTTGTCCAATCAGACAAGCACTAATCCATAGTCATAATCAGCGTCTGCACTGAGCAAACCTATTGACTTCTCTTCCCACTAATAGCCAGCCTTCCTCCTGGGGCTCATGGAGAGAATGCAGTCATGTTGGAAGGATAATGCCGTCGGGTGCAGGTGGAATGTACTGTATGTGGCCAAGCA
Organism: Notolepis coatsorum; assembly: GCF_963971535.1. Taxonomy (NCBI): domain Eukaryota; kingdom Metazoa; phylum Chordata; class Actinopteri; order Aulopiformes; family Paralepididae; genus Notolepis; species Notolepis coatsorum. Next base: position 117,265,788 of record NC_140167.1, read on the forward strand.
TCCCGAGTGGGACCAGATTAATTAGGCGTGTGTGAGTCTGTATGCGTGTATTTGTGGTGGTGGTGTGTGTTGTGTGTGTGTGTGTGTGTGTGTGTGTGTGTGTGTGTGTGTGTGTGTGTGTGTGTGTGTGTGTGTGTGTGTGTGTGCGTGTGCGTGTGCGTGTGCGTGTGCGTGTGCGTGCGTGCGTGCGTGCGTGCGCGCGTGTGTGTGTGCACTTGTCATTTTAACCCTCAAAGACCCGCAGGGGCGTCTGGGCCCCCGGCCAACATTACTGTCTTTTAGAGGCTGTAGAGGACTCAGTTCTAAAGCTACTTTGTATTCTGGAAGGTCATGTTCTGTGATTTCATCCTATGCTCTTGTCCTTGCCTGCGCTCACATAAACTACTATCTGTTGTACTAACCTTTAGATAAATCTCTCTTAACCCTCTGAGGCACATGAGAGCAGCAAGACAGTATTCAGAGTCTATATTGCAGGGCTCAGTTTTAAAGCTACAGTGAAGATACTGGTTCATATGAAACTAAAAGCAAAGTTAGGCTATGTTGGCGAGGGAGAAACTGGCATGGCCATTTTCAAACGGGTCTCTTGACCACTCAGAGATATCTGGATGAAAATGGGTTCTATAGATACCCCCATACATGCTCACTTTATGCAAATCCCATGCCGTTTTGGGCAAATCCCATGCAGTCTTCTGCATGCAGTATAAACATGTTATTTTAACCTAGTCTATACTATTACATGACCTATACATGTATTTTTATAGTTCTGCATACTGGGGTATGACTGTAAAACTGTGTTTCATATGGATCCAATGAGCTAAATTGTATTCATTATGTGATGATGTTAGTTTGGAAACTTGTAGTTTTGACATAAAAAGTAATACATCATCTGCATAGACCTGTTCGCTGTTTACAAACATACCGTGTTCGAGCCAATCAGCAATACCAACTGAGTCACGTGACTAAGTTACCCCGGACCTGCACGAGCTGCTGCGCCAAAGTAAGTAGGTACAATAGGGCTCTAGCCGCATTTCTGGCGGACGCTCTCTGATTGGCCACTGACTGATGCTCTCTGATTGGCCACTGACATGTTTGCCCAATCGCGTGACGAGCTGTGTCTTTGCCCGTTTCCGCGTCGAACAGCCTGCAAACTACCTGGCGTTCTATCGCCATGCTCTAAGACAAACTCTAACCTTAACGAACTTCGAAAGAGTGCCTAAGCTTAACCGTCGAAAGAACTTGCTTTCACGCTCTAAGACAAACTCTAACCTTAACCATCTTCGAAAGAGTGCCTAAGCTTAACCAGTGTAGAAACAGGCGTCGGCCAATCAGAGAGCGTCTGCCAGAAATGCGGCTACGGAAAGTATAGACGCAGGGCTCTATGGTGAAACCATGGCACTCCCCTGACTAAAAGTAGTTTCAGACGAAAACGGCTGGATGTCATTTAGCCAAATCAGCATGGCTGTGAGTGTGAGTCTTTCACCTTTTACATATCTAGCTTTGGCATGGATTGATTGTTTAGATCGCTAGCATGGCTAACAAATGCAAATATATTGTAGTCTGCCCTGTTGTTCTGACCAGGATTATGTTCCTTTCTGCCTCGGGTCTGTGCACGCATATTTGTCATGACGTCGTCGGCAAACAGGTCTATATAGCGAGATATGATGATCCTTTTATTGTAACCAGGGATATTCTGTGGTTCTCAACCTTATTTGGGTCAACAACCCCCCCCCACCCTATCTGGTGTCCAGGTCCCATAACCCCCTCCCCCCCCTATCATTGGTCAAGAATAATGACAGGAGTATGTACCTAGCATGCATGTTTTTTTATGATGAATGCTTGTGGCTAATAGCTCTATAATTAAATTGAATAGATAAGGGGCGAGGACCCCCCTGCCCAGTACTACAATATATAGGGGATGTGGTAAATCTGATGTATATCAACACTTGCTGTGAGAATAGAGTGTCTAGGGCTGACCCTTATTAGTCGAATAGTCGACTAATCGATCGAAAGGAGCCGTAGTAGACTGCCAACCTCTTAGTCGAATACAAACAAAAAATAAAAAATTGTTTTTAAAAATATATTTTTTTACAGACCAATTGAACACCACAGATACCACAAATTCTTCTACTCAAGAGAGACATCGAGAGGTTTTGTTTCAGAATTTTATCATCAATTACTAACGTCCTCGTATGAAACCCTCCAACTTGACTCTGTCTGGAGGAGGGATATACCAGACCTGGAAAATGACTTTGATTGGCAAGGAGCCTGGGCAAATGTCCGACTTACATCAAGGAACCCGGATCATCAACAAATCAATCTTAACTATATTCACAGGACATACTTGACTCCTATAAGACTGTGCCGAATGGGGCTCAAACAAGATTCCAAATGCACCCAATGTACAAATGGGGACGAAGGGACATTTATGCACATGTATTGGGACTGCTCACCAGTTAAGGCATTCTGGAAAGATGTGACCCAACAAATATCAAAACTCGTATCTTGGAATATACCTGTACACCCCTCGGTATTGCTGTTGAATGATGTTTTTGTTTGCAGTGAATCCACAGCTAAAGAGATTGGTTTTATCGGGTATCACAGTAGCCAAAAAGCTGATCGCATCACGCTGGTTTCAACCGGAAAAAATGTGCCGTAAAGTTTGGTTTCTTACATATCTCGATGTAATTTACCATGAAATATCTACAGCAAGAAATCTGGGTCTCAATGAATCCAAAATGTCAATGTGGTTAGAAGTGGTGGAGAGAATAAAAGCTAGCTTATAATGGTAGTGTCTGGTTAGGTGCGAGGGATAGTGGAGGTACTTCTCAAGGTGGGGTCCGGGAGGGGGGGGTTCGAGCTGAGCATATGTGTGTAGGTTTTTTTTTTAGATAACAGGTATTATGGGTATATCTTATATAAAACAACTAACCAAAAGGTGATCTCATTGGATGTGCCCTGACAATTAATGCTTGTATATCTTATCGTGTGTTGTCATGTTTGTTTATATGTTTGTTTAAAAAATAATAAAAAAATAAAATACAAAAAAAAATATATTTTTTATCATTCTTTCGAAAAGAAAAGAGGCCTAGAAGCGTGGCTAACGCTAATGGCACGCATACCAGAGGCTAACGGCCTAAGAAAACAGGCACAGAGGCACTGAAAGAGGATTTCACCCATCTAATGAATTATATAAAAGAAGCAGTGAAGCCAGACCAGCACTCTCAGGTTCAAAATTTAATGGCAGCCTGAAACAAACATGTTTCGGAAATATGTATTCCTTCTTCAGTGTTATAGCTTGCAATGGACTTGCAGTCAAGATAATGGTTATATACACACAGGTGGTTAATTGGCAGGAAATGACATCACAGCGCAGGTGTGCCTGAGTCTATTGGTCCTCAATGACAAAAGAAAAGACCTATCAAAATAGAGTCTGTTAGTAAATACAAATTATACAAATATACCATGTATAAAAGACATATAAAAAGGCATAAAAAACACAAAAGCAAAAGCAAAAATTGCATTACATTACCCTACCAGAAACTTGCTATGTAACATGCCCGTAGTTTATAGGGCTAATTTAGCCCCTATACTTTTTTCTTTTTTCTTTTAAGCATCAAAGGATAAACATACCTCTTGCAGGAAACAACCACTTGGATTAAACCATATAGATAAAAGGTACTTAAAGGAAACAGGTTAAAACGTTCTCTTCATTCATTCCTCTAGGTTCTATGCAATCAAACAGGTGGATATAATAACATTCCCGTTGTAACAGTAACTTATGTCTGTCTCCCCCTCTCGCGGGCCTGTTGACTAACTCAAGTCCCATGTATCTGAGATCGTTAACGGTATGTTTACACCTGGAAAAGTGTCTAGCTACTGACGACTTTATATCTGAATTTCTCACTGAACACTTATGTTCACTGATTCTTGTTTTAAAGGCTCTGGTTGTCTTCCCCACATAAGAAAAATCACACGGGCATTTTAGTAGATACACAAGATTGGCTGAATTACACGTGATACGCCCTTTAACAGGTATTTTTTTGTTCGTTTTCGGGTGCGTGTAAAATTTCTCTTTGATCATGCCTTGACACTGTACACAGGCTTGACATGGAAAATTTCCATCAGGGATATTAGACAAAAAATGTGTAGGTTTCCTTACGGGCAAGTCGGTTTTAACTAATAGGTTGGATAAATTCGCTTGTCTTTTATAAAAGTAATTAGGCGAATGTTGAAACGCTGTCCCTATTATTGGATCCGACTGTAGAATATGCCAATATTTATTGACAATGCTCCGTATGCCTTTCGTAATGGGGCTAAAAGTGGACACGAAAGATACTTTGTCTGCGTTTTCTTTTTTCTTTTTGGGGATAAACAACGAGGCCCTATCAATCAGCTTGGTTTTATTCAGGGCTTTACGTGTCAAATCGACACTATAGCCTCTGTCATGAAAACTGCTTCTTAGAACTTCTGCTTGTGCAGTAAATCTATCTTCAGTGTCGCAAATTCTCCTATAACGGAGTATTTGGCTGAAAGGTAGACTATTTTTCAAGGCAGGAGTGTGGTAACTGGAATAATGTAAGAATGAGTTACGGTCTGTCTCCTTTTTGAAGACCTCTGTATGTAAAGAAATACCATCCGGGGCTTTCTTGATCAAAACATCTAGGAAAGGTAAAGTATGTATATCAGACTTTAATGTAAACTTTATAGTTTCTCTGCAGGTGTTCAAGTACTCAAGGAAGGCTTCAAGATCAGACGATGTACCAGACCAAATAAAGAACATATCATCGATATATCTCATATAGGATTTGACGAATTTCTCAAACGGGTTATTATTAAAAATGTGGTCAGACTCATACTTGGACATGTACAGATTGGCTAGGTTCACAGCGGCTGGGGAGCCCATGCTGAGGCCTCTGTTTTGCAAGTAGTATTTATCTTGGAATCTAAAATAATTCCGAGTTAGTACTAGGTCGGCTAGATTAACTAGCGCTTCTGTGGAGGGGAGTAATTCCTCTCTCGAGTTTAGATAAAAACTCAGTGCGTCCAGCGCGTCAGCATGTGGAATGCTGGGGTATAAACTGACTACGTCTATGGTAACTAATAAGTCCAAGGGACTAATATTACAGGTCGAAAGTTTGTTCAAAAATGTAGTAGTGTCTTTCAAATAACCACGCTGAGAAGAGGCCAAATCCTTAATATGCGAGTCAACAAATTGCGAGATTTTTTCTGTAGCGGAACCTATACCAGAGACGATCGGTCGACCAGGAGGGTTAACCAGATCCTTATGGATCTTCGGTAAAGTGTAAATAATAGGCGTAACTGGGTACTCTACGAACATAAACTTAAATTCATTTTCTGTAATCACCTCTGCCAATCTAAGGCTTTTAAGGGTAGTCTTAATTTCCGCGGAAAATTTAAATACTGGGTCTGTATTTAAAAGGGTATAAACCTCAATATCGTTCAATTGTCTATTGATCTCGGATACATACAAACTCTTATTTTGGAGCACGATTCCGGAACCTTTATCGGCTTTCCTAAAAATTAAATCATCGTTCTTAATAAGATCCTTGAGAGCTGCTGACTCTGATTCTAATAAATTAGGGTAAAGGTGGGCTTTGTGACTGGTTTCACATAATTTAAGGACATCAAGTTGTCCCGGCTCGGAAAGCGGACTCCTTTACCACCAAAGTTGAGTTATTTAAGTTTTTTAGAAACATTAAGTTAAGAGCATTTTATGCCAGAGGTTTGGATAAGAGAACTCAATATGTTACTAATGAAAATGTGCCTATATGTGATGATGTTGATGAAAGGCCAGAAACAGAGCCGGATACCATTTGCTCCAAAAGAAAGGTATTTAAACCACGCAGCGTGTTTACCCCTCATCTCAACCCACCCTCAGTGGAGACATTCTGCAGATTGGTACAACTTGATGTCCTTAAATTATGTGAAACCAGTCACAAAGCCCACCTTTACCCTAATTTATTAGAATCAGAGTCAGCAGCTCTCAAGGATCTTATTAAGAACGATGATTTAATTTTTAGGAAAGCCGATAAAGGTTCCGGAATCGTGCTCCAAAATAAGAGTTTGTATGTATCCGAGATCAATAGACAATTGAACGATATTGAGGTTTATACCCTTTTAAATACAGACCCAGTATTTAAATTTTCCGCGGAAATTAAGACTACCCTTAAAAGCCTTAGATTGGCAGAGGTGATTACAGAAAATGAATTTAAGTTTATGTTCGTAGAGTACCCAGTTACGCCTATTATTTACACTTTACCGAAGATCCATAAGGATCTGGTTAACCCTCCTGGTCGACCGATCGTCTCTGGTATAGGTTCCGCTACAGAAAAAATCTCGCAATTTGTTGACTCGCATATTAAGGATTTGGCCTCTTCTCAGCGTGGTTATTTGAAAGACACTACTACATTTTTGAACAAACTTTCGACCTGTAATATTAGTCCCTTGGACTTATTAGTTACCATAGACGTAGTCAGTTTATACCCCAGCATTCCACATGCTGACGCGCTGGACGCACTGAGTTTTTATCTAAACTCGAGAGAGGAATTACTCCCCTCCACAGAAGCGCTAGTTAATCTAGCCGACCTAGTACTAACTCGGAATTATTTTAGATTCCAAGATAAATACTACTTGCAAAACAGAGGCCTCAGCATGGGCTCCCCAGCCGCTGTGAACCTAGCCAATCTGTACATGTCCAAGTATGAGTCTGACCACATTTTTAATAATAACCCGTTTGAGAAATTCGTCAAATCCTATATGAGATATATCGATGATATGTTCTTTATTTGGTCTGGTACATCGTCTGATCTTGAAGCCTTCCTTGAGTACTTGAACACCTGCAGAGAAACTATAAAGTTTACATTAAAGTCTGATATACATACTTTACCTTTCCTAGATGTTTTGATCAAGAAAGCCCCGGATGGTATTTCTTTACATACAGAGGTCTTCAAAAAGGAGACAGACCGTAACTCATTCTTACATTATTCCAGTTACCACACTCCTGCCTTGAAAAATAGTCTACCTTTCAGCCAAATACTCCGTTATAGGAGAATTTGCGACACTGAAGATAGATTTACTGCACAAGCAGAAGTTCTAAGAAGCAGTTTTCATGACAGAGGCTATAGTGTCGATTTGACACGTAAAGCCCTGAATAAAACCAAGCTGATTGATAGGGCCTCGTTGTTTATCCCCAAAAAGAAAAAAGAAAACGCAGACAAAGTATCTTTCGTGTCCACTTTTAGCCCCATTACGAAAGGCATACGGAGCATTGTCAATAAATATTGGCATATTCTACAGTCGGATCCAATAATAGGGACAGCGTTTCAACATTCGCCTAATTACTTTTATAAAAGACAAGCGAATTTATCCAACCTATTAGTTAAAACCGACTTGCCCGTAAGGAAACCTACACATTTTTTGTCTAATATCCCTGATGGAAATTTTCCATGTCAAGCCTGTGTACAGTGTCAAGGCATGATCAAAGAGAAATTTTACACGCACCCGAAAACGAACAAAAAAATACCTGTTAAAGGGCGTATCACGTGTAATTCAGCCAATCTTGTGTATCTACTAAAATGCCTGTGTGATTTTTCTTATGTGGGGAAGACAACCAGAGCCTTTAAAACAAGAATCAGTGAACATAAGTGTTCAGTGAGAAATTCAGATATAAAGTCGTCAGTAGCTAGACACTTTTCCAGGTGTAAACATACCGTTAACGATCTCAGATACATGGGACTTGAGTTAGTCAACAGGCCCGCGAGAGGGGGAGACAGACATAAGTTACTGTTACAACGGGAATGTTATTATATCCACCTGTTTGATTGCATAGAACCTAGAGGAATGAATGAAGAGAACGTTTTAACCTGTTTCCTTTAAGTACCTTTTATCTATATGGTTTAATCCAAGTGGTTGTTTCCTGCAAGAGGTATGTTTATCCTTTGATGCTTAAAAGAAAAAAGAAAAAAGTATAGGGGCTAAATTAGCCCTATAAACTACGGGCATGTTACATAGCAAGTTTCTGGTAGGGTAATGTAATGCAATTTTTGCTTTTGCTTTTGTGTTTTTTATGCCTTTTTATATGTCTTTTATACATGGTATATTTGTATAATTTGTATTTACTAACACACTCTATTTTGATAGGTCTTTTCTTTTGTCATTGAGGACCAATAGACTCAGGCACACCTGCGCTGTGATGTCATTTCCTGCCAATTAACCACCTGTGTGTATATAACCATTATCTTGACTGCAAGTCCATTGCAAGCTATAACACTGAAGAAGGAATACATATTTCCGAAACATGTTTGTTTCAGGCTGCCATTAAATTTTGAACCTGAGAGTGCTGGTCTGGCTTCACTGCTTCTTTTATATAATACTTAATGGGATTTCAGCACCCAGTGTCGTATCTTGAGAGCGCGGTCTAACTTGACATTTGACCCATCTAATGAACACACTAGACTAGACAAATATCAAGATGTATCCATCAGTGGCAGGGCTGTACGCTAAGCGTTTTCACTAGGGGCACACTTGCCCCTAAATGAGAAATTTAGGGGCACAGAATATTTTTTATGGGCACATTTTTAAATAACAATTTTACCATTATAGTGCAAAAAAACATGTTCCTCCTGCCTCATTACTGTGGTCCTTTTATTTAACATTTAAGTGCGTTTGTTTTCAGGTTTGTATCTTTTATAATGAACCAACTGAGAAAGTGTGTAAATCACTAATAGAACAAAAACAACAAACTGTGTGTGCGCTTGTAGTGCTCCTTGAATGAGATCACCACAACACACACACACCATTGCATTAATCAGGAGGACAAGAAACTCTGCATACCTTTGTTTCACAATGAAAAGTGCTTTATAAATAAAATGAATTATTATTATTGTAAATAACCCCATGAAAGGTTTATTATTTTTATGGGTAATTACCCGCTTCATATTTGTGATGTTACTGGTTTCAGGGTGTGCCTAAAGTGATCAATGTGTTGGGCCGTTTATAGAGATCTATGCCAATTAATGTTTATGTATATCCGGGACTTTTTTTTATAAGAATTGAGAGGCCTACTACGGTATTTGTATATGTGACCTTTATTTTGAAAACCGTGTTGCGACGCAACCTTGTTTAAGTTTGCGCTTTTGACAGTGAAATGTTCAGTTCAACTTAGCTGGAAGGATATACTCTAATCAAAAAGGTTTAATGGACCTGTATGAGGCCATAGCTTTTACGGTGGGACTTTATAGAAGAGGAATGTACTATGCAAAACGAGAAATAAACAGTGATTTTACCAGCAGTAAGTTGCAAGCCACTTTCATACAGGGAACCGTGACAATTATTATCTTATTTGCATATTGTCTCATTATTAGATAGATAGGTTGATACTTTATTGATCCCCGGAGGGAAATTTAAATAGACAGTATTTAAGTATTGAAAAACGTCCTAGTGGGCGACTCACCTAATGCATGGCTGAACTGAACGTTAGAGGCGTGTCCCCGTCAATCATCACTGCCAGATCTGACTCAATTTCACCGGCTATGGTCTCTTATCATCTCCCCACATCGGACGTGGTTGTCATAAGATGGACTGATATCCGCTCCGTTCTTCTTGCAGAGCAAAATTAGCGGCTTAAACGTATTGAAATGAAGTTTTTCTTTGGCGATGCAACATTCAGTTTCGATTCGATGGTTCGCTAGGAATTATGGGATTTGGTGTTGGATGTATGGATGTATGGACTCCACGCAGACGGGGACATGGTATTTAATCGCACGATAGACTACAACTACCAAGTATATAGCGTGGCGCAGATTCACTTCACACGCAAATCTTTTTTCCACACATGGGCTATCGCAGTAAGTTCATTCATTGCCGACAGATTTTTTCATAGCACCGCAACATTATGTCGCACTGTACAGCCCTGGTTGTAGGCTAATGTTTTACTATTTTTTGTATCCAATTTATATGGATTAATTTAGGAGTGAAATGCGAATGAAGGGTTGAAATCACTACTCGCAAGGTTGCCCCCAAATATTATTGGCCACTCGCATGGGCCAAATTAAGGGGCAATTTGCGATCATCTCGTCGCAGTGTACAGCCCTGAGTGGACCAATTGCATGCTTTTGCAGAGGACAAGAAGCCTTCTGTTGACTCCTTCAGACACCCCCCACAGCCCGCACCCCCCACAGCCCGCACCCCCCATAGCCCAAATGGAATAAAAAAATAATTATTATAATTATACTATTTTTTTTCCAAAAAAAAGATTTATAGTCGACTAATAGTCGACTATAGGCTAATTTCGGCCAATCATAGTCGACTATCCAAATCCTTAGTCGGAGACAGCCCTAAGGGTGTCTTAATCCAATTCATAAATACAACACACCAAAGCCACAGATATCAAGGGTCTCACACATTTAAGGGCATTCAATCTGAAACGAAGGCTTTGTGTGTGTCTAATCAAATGATCACAGTCTCTGTCATGTTTAGTATAAAATAGGCGTCGCAAATTGAAATAAATGTGTCTATTAGGAATAAATCCTGTTAGTGCAGGGTGTGCAGTCAAATGGATATATTGTAAGTCTTCAATCGGTTGGACAGAGTTTTAATGATCAGCTTTGTCTCTTCAGCTTTGTCTCTGTATGTATGGCGGCTCTCGGGAACGCAGATCTGGCCCATTCATGCATTCACATACAGTAGAGGGATAACCATGTTGCATTCAAATCACTCACTCATGTTAACAATAGTGTGATGATGAAGATGAGGATGGGTGCAGATGAGGAGGAAGGCAGTGTCAATAGGGATGCATGTGGTCATAGCAATTATGTGAAATCATGATGAACAATCCAGTGTCTGTCCTCCGGACCGACTTATTATGAAAAACACATAAGCTGGAGATGTTTGACACTAGGCTTGGGCGGTATGACGGTATTACGGTATACCAGGGTATTTTGAGATCCCGCCGGTATGATTCTCAATACCGTGACGTCACAGACTGCTATTACACTGACACAGAGTTGATTGTAGTGCACTGCACAGGGGAGCATGTCTATGTTCCCCGGGTCCTATGTTCCCCGGGTTCTATGTTCCCCCGCTTTGATTGATTGATTGATTGAAAATTTTAGACCACCAGCCCTGATTCCAAACTCTAACCTTAACCAGTTCGAAAGAGGGCCTAAGCTTAACCGTTCGAAACAAGGCGGACATTAATAATTAATAAAATAATACAAATTAATAAAATGTTCAATCTATTAATCAATCAAAGCGGGGAACATAGAACCCGGGGAACATAGGACCCGGGGAACATAGGGATGATCCCCTGCACAGCACGTGCCAGCAGAGGGTTACGTGGCTACCGTTCTGGGACTGGGAGCTATCGTTAGTAGTACCTGGATGGTGCGTGCTAACTAGCTACCGTTCTGGGACTGGGAGCTAACGTTATAGTAGTACCTGGATGGTGCGTGCTAACTAGCTACCGTTCTGGGACTGGGAGCTATTGTTAGTAGTACCTGGATGGTGCAGGGTTACGTGGCTACCGTTCTGGGACTGGGAGCTATCGTTAGTAGTACCTGGATGGTGCGGGGTTACGTGGCTACCGTTCTGGGACTGGGAGCTAACGTTAGTAGTACCTGGATGATGCGTGCTAACTAGCTACCGTTCTGGGACTGGGAGCTAACGTTATAGTTAGGGATGCCCCGATCGATCGGCCACCGATCGTTATCGGCCGATACTCAGTATAAATATGCGATCGGTGATCGGTGATAATGCTTTATTTTCACTGATCGTCAAATCCGATTTCACTCGCACGGGTCTAGTAGTGGTCTACTCTAGTGGGACGGGACACAGGAGGACGGCGTCTCCATGAGCTAACGTTAGCTTAGGTACCGTTACAAAATGACCCAGTCAACTATTCACTTTTAGTTTAAAGGTGCTATGCATTATAAATGTCATTTTTCAGTCTCTAGCATTGTATTATAGTAATAGGAGTTCGTATCAATGTGTTTTTGGGCCTAAATACTATATTGGCGAATTCCTCAGCTACAGCCCATCCCCTCTTTGCCTCTAGTAAATCAGGTCATGTTGATTTGACGACCTGGTGCACGTCACAGGGCGCTGTTTATAGCGCACGGTGATGTGATTGGCTCTGTGGTTTTAGTAATGCCCGCCTCCATTCTTGCTACCTGCAGGGTGGAAGGCTTGTCCAGAAGATCACTAATCAGCTGAAGCCTGATGCGGTTCCCTCGGTCTTCGACAGACAGACCGGCGTTAGCTCTCGGGACTCGGGAGCGATCGCTAGCTACTTAGCACCAGCCGGGGCCGGCGTTAGCAACCGGGAGCGTCGTTGAGCATTCAGCCTGCTGGCTACCTAGATCCACTTCAACCAGCGTCGCGGAGCATTCAGCCTGCTGGCTACACAGCTTGTCGGTGTGCTAATAGCCTCTGCAAGCTAACGGTAGCTGGCTCCAGGCTATTAGCACATCGACAAGCTGCTGGAGCTCCCGACGCTCGGCTGGTTGAAGTGGATCTAGGTAGCCAGCAGGCTGAATGCTCCGCGACGCTCCCGGTTGCTATCATGTGCAGGTCCTCTTCTCAGACCTGTGTGGCAAAGCACTGCACACGCATCATGCAAGCTACACATCGCTGCATGTTGATCAATGGTGGCCCACTCGGTGCATCACAGTGGGCTACTATTGTGCTAACAACAACCGCGGTGTCCGGCTTGTCGGCCGGCATGAGTGCTCGATTTGGGGTGGTTCTCTCCTCCTTGTGTGCCCCCGTTCTCGCGGGTGTCCTGCCGGGGAGCTTATGGACGCGACAACAGCGGCGGCCGTAGCGTTAGTTAGCTCATAGCTATTGTGTACCACTAGCGTTACGGCGGGCTCGAGCACCCTACGGCTGCCGCCGTTGTCGCGTCCATGGGCTCCCCGGCAGGGTACCCGTGGGGACGGGGGTGTACAGAGAGGAGAGAACCATTTTGTGTCGGGCGTGCATGCCGGCCAGCGAGCCGGACGTCGGGATATGTTGTTAGCACAATAGCTACCAAGCTAAGCTATGTTAGCTTCTAACGGTGTATACACAATATGTACAACGACACAATGATTTACATTATTACAAATATGGTAACGTGGTTGTGGCTTTTACAAATAGTGGTAACATATATATAGATAGACAGTACTGCTACATCTCTATATTTATGACATACCATATTTGTATGTAACCTGAAACCTAATCTCTGACGGGGAGATGGGCGGAGCTATTTGGTGGGTGGCTGTCACTCAAAGCATTCTGCTAGTATGGTTGGAGCCAAGCCAATAATAGCCTGCTTTCATGAGGCTGAAAAATGCTGGTTTTGAGTACAAGATTAGAAATATAAAACAATGATTATTTTTGGAATAAAAATTACAGATGTGTTACATAGACTCACAGGAAGTGTGTAAAGTTGCCCAAATAGTGCTAGGAATAGCAGTGCATAACCCCTTTAATACATGATGAGGCATTGTCTAACCGAACGGTATCTAGCCGGCCAGCTACCGATAGCTCCTGACATAAACAAACGCTCCACAAAGTCTAGTAGAGTGTATGATACCTGTTAGCTGTTAGCTCACGTTAGCGCAAGCTAGTTCACTGTTCAAAACGAAATGTCCCATTGAACTAAATAATTCACTGAGGCGTTGTATTAACGTTATATATCCGGCTAGCAGTAGCTACAGATAGCTCCTGATATCAATGTCTTATAACACTGATTCGATGCGTATTCGAGCTGAGGGCTTGTGAATGTGATTTAACGTTATACCAATACTAGGGTCCAGCTGCAGCGCCGGAGAATCCTTGCCGTAGCTCGAGGCTACTCGAGTATAGGGTCCAGGTGCAGCTCCGGAGAATCCTGGCCGTAGCTGGAGGCTACTAAAGTACACACAGACAGTGGAGCTTGTTGCATGGTGGCGATGTCTTGCAGATAATACAAGTACAAGTCTAATTATATAATATATATATTTTATAAAAAAAAATAAAAATAAAAATTATATAAAATCAAAAGCGATCGGTATCAGATCGGTATCGGCCGATATGGCTCACGACGATCGGTGATCGGTATCGGTGGCAAAAAACATGATCGGGGCATCCCTAGTTATAGTAGTACCTGGATGGTGCGTGCTAACTAGCTACCGTTCTGGGACTGGGAGCTAACGTTATAGTAGTACCTGGATGGTGCATGCTAACTAGCTACCGTTCTGGGACTGGGAGCTAACGTTATAGTAGTACCTGGATGGTGCATGCTAACTAGCTACTGTTCTGGGACTGGGAGCTAACGTTATAATTAGGGATGCTCGATATTGGCTTTTTTACCGATACCGATATACCGATATTGTCAAACTCTTAATTTCCGATACCGATATCAACCGATATCAACCGATACCGATATATGCAGGGTTTCCCCCCCCCAAAAATGGAATAATTTCAGGTAATTAACATTACATATCTCTTGTTGTGGAATTAACACAACATTATGCATACTTTTGACAATAAATAAAATCAGAATTTGTTCTTACTTGCTTGCCTGGGTAAATAAAGGTTATTTGAAAACCGATACCGATATTTTCCGATATCACATTTTAATGCCGATATCGGCCGATAATATCGGTAGGCCGATAATATCGGACATCCCTAGTTATAATAGTACCTGGATGGTGCGTGCTAACTAGCTACCGTTCCGTGATTTGTTTACTTGGTAACACGGGTTGCTAAATGCTAAGGAATTTAGGTTCAACATGTTTCAATATAATCGTTATGTATGGTGATAACGAGTATATTGTTAGCCCCCCCCCCCCCCCCCCCCTTGATGAAAATGAAAGTCATACCGTCATATACCGTATACCGGGGTATTATGTCAGCATGGTATGATGGTATGAAAAAAATTATACCGCCCAAGCCTATTTGACACACATGGTTGATACAGTCAGATACTGTAAATATGTATCTTATGTGATCTGTATGTGTTTTTAACAAGCCTCAAAACAAGCACTTCAAAGCCACAGTGGAGGTAGACTACATTGCTTCCAGATAAACTAAACACGGCATGTTTTATCACCGTGGAACTCTTTAGATGTCCCAAAGCAATTTTCGGAAGTATAAAAAGGGGCCCGCAGGGGTCTATTTCTGGGCATCGTCACTGTATATTGGCGATGGCATACACAAATGAAGTAGAATCACAGGTGTTCAAATAGTCCACTGGAGACTTCGCTTTGTTTTTTTTCCTTCTGTCAAAGGCACCACGGTCTGCAGGCCCTTCTCACCTGTGGCAAACAGCATCTGGGAGCGTGGTCTGTTCACCGAGCGCAAATGTGATTCTGTTGGATGGGAAAGCATGCTAAGATGCCTCCAGACGACACGCGTTAGTTCTGCTGACTCAGAGGAAACACACACACACACACCAAATGCACACAAATACATATACACACACAACATAAGCACACACATACACACAAACACAGACGCACACAGACACACACACACACACACTTACACACACACACTTACACGCACATGTCAAATGAGCCTTCTTATTTTCAGTGTGCTCATGTCCGTGTGCATACACAAGAACAGACACATCAATACACATTTTGGAACAGAAGGGGGGCATGGAGAAAAAAAAGAAACACACACACACGGACACACACACACACACCCACACACGCACGCACGCACACACACGCACACACACACACACGCACGCACACACACACACACACGCACGCACACACACACACGCACACAGACACACACACACACACACACACACACACACACACACACACACACACACACACACACACACACACACACACACACACACACACACACACACACACACACACACACACACACACACACACACACACACACACACACACACACACACACACACACACACACACACACACACACACACACACATCCTGACGAGCGTGTTGGTGGATCCTAGCGGCAGCAGGTGTGTGTTTACCTGCTCTCCTGAGTATTTCTCTCTCAATTAAGAGCAGAGCAGGAGAGCCGGGGGACATGAGGAGCTGGCCAAGGCAAACAGCAGCATCAGTCTGCTCACTCTCTGCATCACTCATCCCCTCCCTCCCTCCCTCCCTCCCTCCCTCCCTCCCTCCCTCCCTCCCTCCCTCCCTTCTATCTTTCTCTTCCTCCATCACTCATCCCCTCCCGTTCTCTCTCCCTCCCTCCATACCCCCTCCCTTTCTCTCTCTATCTTTCTCTCTCTCCATTCCTGCTTGCTTTGTATTTCTCTCTCCCTTCCTTCTCTTCTCCCTCCATCTATTTGGGTGGGGG
>NC_140167.1:117282328-117302328 GCF_963971535.1 Notolepis coatsorum
TCCACCCCCCTCCATCCCTCTCTCCACCTCCCTTC
Organism: Notolepis coatsorum; assembly: GCF_963971535.1. Classification (NCBI taxonomy): domain Eukaryota; kingdom Metazoa; phylum Chordata; class Actinopteri; order Aulopiformes; family Paralepididae; genus Notolepis; species Notolepis coatsorum. The sequence goes on from NC_140167.1 coordinate 117,282,364, forward strand.
CATCCCTATCTCCACATCCCTCCCATCCCTCTCTCCACCTCCCTCCATCCCTTTCTCCACCTCTGTCCATCCCTATCTCCACCTCCCTCCATCCCTCTCTCCACATCCGTCCATCCCTCTCTCCACCTCCCTCCATCCCTCTCTCCACCCTCCCTCCATCCCTCTCTCCACCGTCCCTCCATCCCATCTCTCCACCTCTGTCCATCCATCTCTTCACCTCCGTCCATCCTCTCTCCACCTCCCTCCATCCCTCTCTCCACCTCTGTCCATCCCTCTCTCGCCACCTCCGTCCATCCCTCTTCTCCACCTCCCTCCATCCCTCTCTCTCCTCCCCTCCATCCCTCTCTCCACCTCCGTCCATCCCTCTCTCCACCTCTGTCCATCCCTCTCTCCACCTCCGTCCATCCCTCTCTCCACCTCCCTCCATCCCTCTCTCCACCTCCCTCCATTCCCCTCTCTCCACCACCGTCCATCCCTCTCTCCACCTCCGTCCATCCCTCTCTCCACATCCCTTCCATCCCTCTCTCCACCTTCTGTCCCATCCCTCTCTCCACCTCCGGTCCATCCCTCTCTCCCACCTCCGCCATCCCTCTCTCCACCTCCGTCCATCCCTCTCTCCACTCGTCCATCCTCTCTCCACATCCATCCATCCTCTCTCCACCTCCCTCCAATCCCTCTCTCCACCTCCGTCCATCCCCCTTCCACCTCTCCCTCCATCCCTCTCTCCACCTCCGTCCATCCCTCTCTCCACCTCTGTCCATCCCTCTCTCCACCTCCCTCCATCCCTCTCTCCACCTCCATCCCATCCCTCTAGCCACCTCTGTCCATCCCTCTCTCCACATCTGTCCATACCTATCTCCACCTCTGTCCATACCTATCTCCACCTCTCCTCCATCCCTCTCTCCACCTCTGTCCATCCCTCTCTCCACCTCCATCCATCCCTCTCTCCACCTCCCTCCATCCCTCTCTCCACCTCTGTCCATCCCTCTCTCCACCTCCGTCCATCCCTCTCTCCACCTCCGCTCCATACCTCTCTCCACATCCGTCCATACCTCTCTCCACCCTCTGTCCATACCTCTCTCCACCTCCATCCATCCCTCTCTCTATCAGCAGTGAATCAGTAGCGTGTTAGAACATCGTTTAAGTTCTGGCGCCGCATCAATACTGGCCACATTGATTTTTTTTAAACAGTTAATGGAAGCCTTTAGGGTAGGCTGGCTAATTGACAATCATATGCGGGTCAAGCTCATTTAAAGGCTCCCCATTAGTTTATGTTGAGCTTAACCACGCTCGACTGGTAAATCTATCCATCGGGGCATCGTAATTGACTGGTGGTTCTAATGGCTTTTCTATGCTCCTTTAGCTCGGAGAGAGAGGAGAGAGAGAGGAGAGAGAGATGAGAGAGAGAGAGAGATGAGAACGAGAGAGAAGTAGAGAGAGAGAGAGAGAGATAGAGAGAGAGAGAGAGGGAGAGGGAGTGAGAGAGGAGAGGAGAGAAGAGAGAGAGAGAGAGAGAGAGAGAGAGAGAGAGAGAGAGAGAGACGAGAGAGAGAGAGAGAGAGAGAGAGAGAGAGAGAGAGAGTAGGGAGAGAGATAGTAGGCGAGAGAGAGAGAGGGAGAGGAGGGAGAGAGGAGAGAGAGAGAGAGACGAGAGGAGAGAGAGAGAGAGAAGAGAGAGAGAGAGAGAGAGAGAGAGAGAGAGAGAGTGAAAGTCACGTCCTATGGGAGATTTTAATGCAACCCTGGTAATAACCCTCAATGAGAATCATTGTGTGGATCCGTGTGTGTTTGTGTATCTGGAAAACGTTTTCTCAGATAAAGTACTTACCACCCTGTCCCCCGCCCCCCCCAGACGCCTTTGGAACAATACAATATGACCCCCACAGATATACGCTGCCTCACGTACGCTTCTCTCACTTCAAAGTGACTACATGTGACCTGGTTTATGGATTTTAACATAATGATCTATTTTCAAAAGTAACTACGTGTTACCTGGTTTATGGATTTTAAAGTCATTATCTCAAACATTTTCATATAAATAAATGTTTTATGTGCCACTCCTCCATTGCCAATGGACATTTCACAATAGTGATTCTACTCAGTCTCATGAATGTTTTTTACACAGGGCATCACTTGTGCAATATAGGCTTACTATGCCATCTGCTGTGGGACTGCCCAGCCATTAAGAAACCCTGGGCAGGTAGGATTATCAATGATGTCAGAATTTTTCACACGTCCCTAACCTATATGCCCCATAACATGCATACTGGGTCTAAAGTGACATTGGTGCTGCTGTCAATCAGTCAAAAGGCAAATTCTCATGAACTGGAAGGAGCGAAAACCAGCATGCTTCTCCAGGACCTGTTGGGAATATATGGACCTAATGAATATGGAACATGCATTCAACCTGCATTGGACATTGGTCAATCCAATATGGCCAGGGGGAGGCTAGGGCCATATCACATGACCCCCAGATATGAGTGTGCATGTATATGTATATTGTATACTTTATGTACTGTATACGTTATTTGTTGTATATAATTCTGTCTCAATAAAGAAAAACGTTGTGATGTAGCTTTACCAATGAGCGCTTTGTATTTAAAACAAATACCAATGATTATTGCAGCCAAGAGAGGTCTGGAGAAAGTAATAGCATATGATTCACATAACTGACATACTCATCAAACCATTCAGTGACCCCTCTTGCCCTGTGGATGGGGGCATTGTTATTCCCTTGACCACATCCCACTCCATCTCATTGGCCACTCCCACTCAATCTCATTGGCCACTCCCACTCCATATCATTGGCCACTCCCACTCCATCTAATTGGCCACTCCCATCAGGATAGATCGATAGAATCATTCTATCATAGGATAAAGGTGATCACTCTGATCACTCAGAATAACTTTATATTGACTTGCAGTGACCCCTGTGACCCTTTGGGATAAGTGGACCCAAGCTATTCCAGGAAATTGCCCCCAAGCATAATAGTTTAACTGTATCATGCAGTGCACCTGTATGGAAGCATCTCTCTTTCTCCACTCATGTATTCAGATGCACAGCAGAGACAGGAAGTGGCGGGGGTAGTGTGAGCCTCCCATGCGTTACCCCTCGCCAATGAGAGTCCGCGCTGGCAAGTGAAAATATGTGACAGGCTGCCTCCTCGTGTACCGGAGGGGACATATGATTAGGGATGGGTACCGAATTCAGTACTTTTGAGGTACCGAACCGAAACACGTCGGTACTACCGAGTATCGAATCAAGTGAGAAACCGAAAAAAAAATAAAATAAAAAATAAAAAAAATATTTTTTATTAAAGGGGAACTATTTTACTATTTCTTTCACTATTTGGGCACTTTTACCACAATTCCTGTGAGTTTATGGAACACATGTGTAAGGTTTATTTAAAAAAAAATATATTTTTTTTCCTTTCTAATCGAGTACTCAAAAGCAGCATTTGTCTACCTAAAAATTTTAAGCCGTTTTGAGGCTTGGCCACGCCCATACCTCTGCCATGCGATTTGAGTGACAGGGAGAGAGAGAGAGACCCCCACCTGTAGCTCCGCCCATTCCGCGTCGCGAAAGTGAACTCGTAAACAAACATGGCGCACGCATATATTTTTGATCCGGAGAGGTGACCCCGACTGCGACTCCGAGGAGGAGGAGGACGAGATTGAACGACGAGGGCTTCAAGTTGTTTCTGAGTGGTGGGTAATGTATACTGTCTAACAACAGTCAGTAACAGTAACGTTAGTTAGTAGTTATTTATGACGTTATAGCGAGGTATAACGTTAGTTTTCTTTGGGTAAATTAGGTAGCATGCCCAACGAAAAGAGAAGCATAATGTTATATATTGCATCCACGTCTTACAAGTACAGTAGGAATTGTGTTGAATCTGTTCACTTTACAGTATATGCACTTTCGTTTATGCACTGCAGGTGTGTCTGTGGCAACTGTGCTCGAATGCCTACCGCGGTGGAGAATCTTTGTTGCCTGGAAATACCTCAGGTATTGATTGATTGAAAACTTTAGATTGCAGAATGGGTACAGTACAGCTCAATTACATAAGGGGATGCAGACCAGAGAAAGACTTTCGTCTTGTTTACATCAGGGTCCCCCATTTTCAATTCATCATAACATAAATGACATACAGGTAGACAGTACTGTTGCATCTAGACATTCATGACATACCAGATCTACAAAATATACAGTACTGTTTATGAGTAACATAAACTGGCTAACAGTTACAGAAAACATGCATCTGGCTAATGTCACATTCTTTAGATTGACCTTGAAGGATGAGGACAGGGTTTAGGGTGAATAAATGGACTAACTGTGTTGTTTTATATAGGTCAGGAGAAGATGTGACCAAGCACCGGAACCCCCGTTGTGCATGGTAGACCACCCAGGTTTGGAACCGGTCTGCCTAAACCGATATTCGCTGCAAATGGCAAACAACATTTACAGGGCAGATTATGGGTGTCTGCCAATCCGGGGCGTAAACAAGTATGTATAATGTAATAACAGTACAGCTGTATAATGTATTTGAATACTGTGTTGTGCATGAAGGAATGTCACTGTGTTGTACAGCACAAAACACAATTTATTTTACATTATAATACCAGCGAATATTACTTGTACATCATACAATTGTGTAATTGTAAATGAACAAAGGCAGTTGTGCAAATAGTGACAATTCAAGTATATACGTTGGCTTCCATAAACACATACTAATACTGGGAGGAATAAATCCACTACTATAAGAGGAGTAAATAGCACTGACTTGCCAAACACTTTTAATTATTAAATGGGGTAGTGTTTACAGTGTTCACGAGAATAGTCCACATGAAGGACCCAGTGTTGTGGCTTCAAGACGCATTGCCCAGTTGCCTCTGAACTCTGAGACAAGCTCACAAATTCCAACAGCATCTTCCATACACCACTAGCTTAGCTAGCTATATACATTACTCTACATGCTAATGTTACAACAAGTAAAAATATCTAGTTAGCAAAATATTTACCACAAAATAGTACAAATGCTATTTACTAAGGTTAGGTCATTGAAAATCAGCCTATGACTATTTAGAAAGCTTTACATCGGTTAACTGAGAGCTTATGATAAGGTGATGGAGGTAGCCGTTGTGTAATGCACATAGGATGTACAGTTTACAGGACAGGGTGAATTGAAGTCCACATCATTTGCTCGTATAACAAAATGCAGTTGTTTCAATGTAGGGAGTAAATGAGCCGGGGCTTTCCCTAAACAATGATGTGGGGTGCAGAGCGCCACCATGTGTTTATATACACACACAGCTCAATAAATTAGAACAGTGTAAAAGTCTATATATTTTGCAGTAATTTGTGCAAAAGGAGCCCCACCCAAGTACTGAGTGAACATACTTTTCAGAAGGGCGACATTTCTATATTACATTTCTCTTCAAACTCTCAAGATATTGAATTTTGGGCTTTAAGCCATAATCATCCAAATTAAAACAAATAAAGGCTTGAAATATTTCACTTTGTATGTAATGAATCTATAACCGAGTTTTGCTCGAATTACTGAAATAAAATAACTTTTCCACGATATTCAAATTTATTGAATATATACCGTATATATAAAAATCTTGGGGTTAGACAGACACATCATTGGGCAATAGTGATTGGAGCCCAAAGCATGCGTCTCAATTTCTTTTATAGACTTAGCTGGCACGGCCGGGTATCACCTTAATTCCACTGGGAATTCAAACAGACCTATATCAGTGGAATGCAAAATATCCCAACGCTGATAATAATAATAATAATAATAATAATAATAAACTTTAGTTGTATAGCACCTTTCATACAAGGATTTGGACATTTACGGTGGCCAGTTTAGAATTGCAGCCTCCCGTAGGTGCTCTTTGAGAGCGGTTTTGAAGGTGGGTAGGGATTCACATTTTTTGTAATCTAGTGAAAGAGAATCTCTATTCATTATGTACACGGACAGCTGCAGATCGCTTGATGACCAAAGGCATCTGGTTAAGTTTTCAGATGACACTGTCCTTGTATCCCTACTGCAGCGCTCCTTTTCATGGACCTTTTCATAAATAAAATACTTCTTTTTCTTCTTTAGTCGTTTCAGATATGTAGCTTATCGAAGCTTTGTCAGCTGGTGCTGGGGTTTTCTGGGCCGCCACGTGAGGGTCGTCATTCCCTCTTGTGTGGTCCTTCGCATCCATGCAGAATACCCAGACGAGGAGGGGGTATACACTGGCTTCAGACCGCCGCCCCTTGACTAAAGAAAATAAAAACATTAAAAAAAACTCTAAAATCTTTGTGTTACTACTGTATAATGAGTCTTGGTTGGTATGAGTGTGTATAATGAATATAAGTATGGGTTGGTAATAGTGTATACAGTACTCATTGTTTTATGGTTGAAATGTTCGAGATAAATAAAGAACATTACTGACTATGAGGGAGCAGGTTCATTGGACCAATAGCCTGGTCTGGCTTCAGACCGCCCCTTCATTAAAGCGTGACTCATATCCCGCAATGGCATCCTCCATCGAAGGCCTGTCAAAATGCGCAGACAGATGTTCAGGGATGGGAATCTCAAGCACCTGCTCCATGTAACGCTCCGGTTCAAGGATGACGCTGTCAAACAAGAACTCCATGAGCTCGTTCACATAGTCTGTAAATAAAAAATGCCATGTCATGTTATAAATGTTATTTAAATGTATTTGTATTCTTATAACTTTATTGTTATCGTTGCTGTTTTAGTCTTTCAATAATATAGTTTATGCAGAAAATGACAATCAAATGGGAAATAAGATAAACTAATAAGATGAAAATAAATATGCAGTGCCTTTATAACCCTATACGCTCTATACAAGCCCACTTTATCATATATAAATATCATATTGATAAGCCTTGTGTACTTGGCTTTATACAATTAGTCAAATGTGTATAAATACCAGTACATGGCCATTTAAAAGGGAAGAGGGATATGGCCTGTTGAGAAATGTTACCCCCAATAGCCAGTGCCTCTGTTTTGTCTGTTAATTTTATATCCAGAGTAATAACCAAATGTTTTAATTTTACTCATACGGCATGGAATCGACCTCGAAATAGAAATGTTAATTAAAAGGAAAAATCTAAACCCAAGTGCCCAAGAATAAGTTAACATTCCAAGAAATTGCATGTTTTACTCACTGAATGTTGCCGCAGCCCTTATGGGTTTCAGAGTGTAGCCCCCCTTCTTTGCCTTGGGAAAATTTAACTTGAAGGCAGGCTCTCCGGTGGAACTTGTAGCTTGTGGGCGTTTGGCATTTTCATTGAAATGCATTGCAGATAGGTAGAGTCTGAAAGAACAAAAATATATATAAGCAATATATTTTTAATAGATCTAGTAGGTAATCTATTTTCTACATAATGAGTGATTACACATCAGGTGTTCATAATTAGTCATCTGTACACAATCTAAATTACCTGCAAAGCATTCCTAGAAATGGAAACACAACGTTCTTTGGTGCGAACCGTAAGATGACACTGTGATAAGACTCCAATGGAGACGTTTGGTGGTGTGGACTGAGTTTAGCGACATCCTTCAGGATTCTCTTGTTTAGAAGCACTTTTTCAAGTCTGAAGGCAGCCTTTGATTCTAAAGGTAAAAAGAAATTGCATTCAGAAAAAAATATGTTAAATATATACTCATCATGAAAGATGGACAGACATACATAGGTCTTTTGACAATATCAACTTCTGACACATAACCATAGTGTGTACATACGAGGCTTCAACCACTTGCTCTTATCTCTTGAGAGATGGTCCGCATGAAGACACTTTTTAAACAGTGGGTCTTTATGTGTATGGACATCATGCATGTGGTTGAACAGTGACGTCCACTTTGCCACTTTCTCAGGGCCTGTCTGCGATGAAGATGCAGTCCAGTAGAGGTGGTTTGTTATGGCTTGCCTCCACTTCTTCACCACCAGACAGTCCTTGTCCTTGGCCACTTGGTCCACCTTCTTAGACAACCCTTGTAATAGGATTTTGCAGAACATAAGTCATCATCCAGTCTATTACATAATTGATTTACTTACCAAGCTATACATTGTTTACACAGCTTAATTTTAGACCTTTGATATCATGCATATTTAAACAGAACAGGATAACAACAGCATAAGAGATTGAATGTGTCATACCCTTTGCTAGATGCCAGACATCATAGAAGTGATTGATGCCCTGATCTCTCAGGAACTTCTGAATCTGGGGGTGACGGTCTATGACAATGCAATCCAATGTCACACCACTGTCCTTCAGAAGAGCTAGGCTTCGCTGCAATCCTTCTTTTTCCATATGGTAACTGCCACCAACCTCATTGCTCTGTTGAACAGAACAGAGGCAGAACAGTATTTTTTTTTTTTCTAGATTTTTTTTTGTATTTTTTTTTTTATTATTTTTTTTAAACAGACATATAAACAAACATGACAACACACGATAAGATATACAAGCATTAAGGCGGCTAGGTGGTGTAGTGGGCAAGGCACTCGCCACCAGTGTGGAGACGCTAGGATTCGCGTGTTCGAATCCAGCTCTCCACATTGTTTTCAGTTTAGCTGGTCGTCCGCAGTAATACACATTGGCCGTATTACGGGGAGGGAAAACTGAAGGGTGGGGATCGAACGTTGTGAACAAGCGACTCCTACAAGTCGGTTGGTGCGCCTGCGCAGTAGAATCAGGAAGTGTCGGGGGCAGCGTGAGCCTCCCACGCGTTACTCCTCGACACTGAGAGATCGAGCTGCGCAGGTGAAAAGATGCGACTGCTGTTACCTCAAGTACCGGAGGGGACTTGTGCTATGTATGACTTAGTCCACATTGCAGCCGGCTTGTGGGAGGCAAGAAACAGCGTTCGTGACAGGGGAGGGTTGAATTGGATGATACGAAATTGGGATGGGAGAAAATATAGAAAAATGGGAGAAAAAGTGGATAAAAAAAAAAAAAGATATACAAGCATTAATTCACAGTGCATATCCAATGAAATTACCATTTAGTCATGTCTTATACAGGATATACCCCTAATACCCGTTATGTGATTATGCCATTTATATAATAATAATAATTTAGGATCGCATTGCTTAATTGGTAATTTGGTGTATACTATGCCCTTCAGCCTATGTGGAGCTACTATATTTTCTTCTAAATTTCTCCTTGGATACTAATGCTTGGGGATCAAACCATGTTGTTAGTGGTCGCCTTAAAGTAGTGGTAGAAATCTGGAAATGCCATACCTCCGTCTGCTTTGTTTCTCTGTGCGGTGGATCTTTTTATACGTGGTGGTTTGTTATTCCAAATAAATTTGTTGGTGGAGGAGTGTAATTCTTTCCAGTAACCGTTTGGAGGGGGTAACGGTAGAACAGTATTTATGTTTGGACACTAGGGGGCACACCAGCTCTATTATAAGAGGCTCTGTATTCAGAGCTAGTACATGCGAGGATTCACTCTCAAACCTGGAACTGCTTATCTGCAACAAACAATTGACAACTGCTCTGTTCAACTTCATCATCATTCATCTTTTCCTTTGGACAATAAAACCCTGCAAACTACATCGGCTGCATCTTGGACATTCAAGTCATTCAATGAGACAAGCGGCCACTACAAGTAGTATACCGGTATTCACCTGCACTAGCTGGATGTCTATGACAGTGTTGGAGTCTAGTTCCATGACGGAGTAGCTGCCGTACTTTGCGCAGTGGCCTGTGGACATACAGGAGTAGAATAACAATTTCATCAATGTAGTGCAATACTCTGAATTAAATCATAAAGTAGAAATCTGACATTGGGAAATGCTTCTAACCTGGGGAGTCTGCACGCATGTCGCCGCCAACGATGACCTTATTCTTCTGGCTCAAAGTTGCAAGAGTCACCTGAATAGAATAGAATAGAATAGAATAGACTTTTAATTGTCATTGCACAGTATACAACGAAATTTCAGGGGAGCTCCCACAGACCGTAGTACATAATACATACATGAACACATAACACATAACACTGTACATAACAGAATATTTTAAATAATAAAGTGCATAATGGGTGGTAATCAGAGATTATCAAGTGCAGTGGTAAGTGCATGGTGCACGTGAGGGGACAGTCAATGAGTGTTTAACAGTCTAACTGCTTGGGGGAAAAAGCTGAATGAATGAATGAAAACTTTATTAACAGATTGCAGAATGGGTACAATACAGTACGGCTCAATACACACAATATCGCCATACTACTACTGTTACAAAGGGTCAGATTAAACCGAATATATATATTTATTGCTTGAGATCCCTTGTATAATATTTGTATATCGTTTGATATCCCTTGTATATTCTTTATATACACGGAATATCCCTTTACCTGGGTACAAACCAGACCATAATACTCGCTCTCCTATTGGACAGCGACCCCTAGGCGCCAACGACCATACACCCAATGGCAAGTTCAAAGGCAACGCCAAGGCATGTCTCAACATGTCCAAGTCTGCGCAGTAATACGAGACAGAACTGAGGTTGGCACTAGATAATTCACCTTACGTATAAATACGGCGCAGGTGGAAACAGCAGCAATTCGTTCATTACTAGTAAAGCCTTCACCACGAGACAACGTGTAGTGAAGGGGGCAACTTTGTCTCTGAATAGAGCCTTGAGAACCGCGTGCGAATAGATTGCTAAAGTGTCAGAGTTTAACGCAGTACCGTTGAGTTCGACTTATTCTAATGTGAAGTAATAGTCTATCATTTATAGTGTATCGTGCGGCTACCGTTCTTCAGTGACCAGCATTACCACCGGTTCGTTGTGTATATAGCTAGTGCACTTATCCAGGCTGGGCGGCCTAAACTCGTGCCCCCACCCGAGGAGTCCTAGACGAGAACCGTTGGATATGTACACCGGAGAACCTACACCGGCGACTGCAGAACCTTTTCTGGTTGGATTATATTGCTTCACAGGCTGCCGACATGTCATTTGCATAAATTAGGAAGAGTAGCGGTCCTAGTATGCTTCCTTGTGGAAACCACACAGCTCACTGTGAGGGGGGGGGGGGGGGTAGAGTACCGTTTACCTCCTGTTGTGTCTTCCATTTGTTAATAATGGCAGGTTCCAAGTACATCCTGGCGTGTCTCCGAAACGCGCTGTACTTCATCGTCTTGACGCGGAATGCATTGAGAACCTAATATTTTTTAAGACAAGAAAATAATAAATTAATAACGCTAAACACAAACAAAATGGAAACATAATGGATACATGACTTATGCAATCAATACCTTCTCCATTTGGTTGAAAGATGCCCCTGTGAAGTAGACAGCAGCAGAAAGTTGTAGGTTCCCTGCAGGTGTGGTTCCAATCAATGGCTGACTCGCCCACTTTCTGCTAAACTGGCAATGGGGGCACCGTTGATTGACAGCCAAGAAGGTTCCTCGCGTTGTCTTCTGGACATCACATGCAGCACTGCACACCGGACACTTTTGGAATAACTGGAGGAGACAGTCTTCGTATACGATGTATTTAGGTACATCGTATATGGGTGGTGAGGCTTGCCTGCTCAAGGGATATGAGCGTAAGAATAAAGAAAAAAGAAACACAATGACGTAAATAAATGACGTCATCTACATCAGAACTGGCACATTACTATTAGAACAGCATTACTATTTACTGGCTAAGAACTTACGCTAGAATCGAGGACTCGGTCGTCGCTGAGTCAGGGGTGTAGGTGGAGTCATGAGGCTCTTGGTCCTCAAAGGGGGAGCTGAAGAAGTCATCGTCATCCAAATCCAGCCGTGGTCGTTTACCGGATCGAACCGTCTTCACTGGTGTTGAGGTGGAGGGAGCAGGTTCATTGAACCAGCAGCCTGGGGTTCCAACTCCAACCTCTACAGACGCCACTTTTGCCTGAACAGCTATTTAGAAAACATACAGTAGTTTAGTCAAAGAAGGCAGACTTTAGTTCAATGTGTACAGATTATGGCCTGTGGATGATATTACAGTAGATAGATTGATATCTAAAGGCTATTATAGCTACCAAAACTACATGTGTGCATTAAATGTGCAATAGCTACAGAATTGATATTCTAAGCAACACATCACAGCACTAACTGGAATACATAATTTGCTAATTGATCAGAAATGTTACAAACCTTGACTTTTGACATGCGTCTGTAAAGTTCTTATAGAGAGCTGAGTGCCAATAGATATTCTATTTGGGGGGTCGGTCTGGCAACAGATGTCCCGGGAGCGTGTTGCGTCCCGCGTAGCTGGGCGCTGCAAAGGCCTGCTTACATTTACATTGCCCTAAGGATAAAAACAATTACATATATAATACAATACAATGCATAATCTGTCTGTAACATATTTTGATTCACTACTTGGAATAAAACCATTGAAGGTAGGGTAAGAATAGTGCAGGTAAAGTTTAGATATTGAATATAGTCAGGCCCGACTGGATTATCTGATCATTTATTTCACAATTAGGATGGAATACCTTACACTCCGTCACACACCTACACACACAGCGTGTACTAACGTTAGATTTCCTTGGCGCAATAAACAGCTGAGATAAACCTAGCTATTCCCCCCCAAACACACACAAGGAACACAATCATTCATTCGCAATACACACAACTAGGTCTACATATATATAATGAAGCACAGAGCTAAAATAACGTTAGCTAAGCTAGCAACAATTATTTAGTTAGCTGACTAATTACATTTGTACTTACGGATTCGTTCGGGTCCCGAATACACGGTACAGCACCCTTCTTTAGTGTAATCCTGGAACTCATCCCAGCATCATAAAGTCCTTTGTTATCAATGTCATCCTCGCAAAAATGTGCGGTACAGACGCGACTACGATGAGTTGGAAAACCATTCGGCGGGTCGCCGAAAATAAACTTTGTCCATTGATGACGGGTCACGCTATCGTCAGGGAATAAATGCAAGGTCACATTCGTTGCACGGCAGCTAGGAACAGCACAACGTAGCCCCGATCTGTTCATAACGATAATCCAATGCTAAGTAACTCACTTCAATTCAATTTGCTTGCGGTTGCGTCCTGCAATAAATACTGTTCAACTGTGTTTACCTGCGCTGGCTCGTGGCTGCCTGGCAGATAGAGGGGGGCGGGTGTTATTATGCAAATTCACCATATGACGTCCCATATAGGCAAATTTTCAGATGACTCACTTGAGGGAGGGACATTATTGTGAGGGGAGAATTGGAAGAATGCGCCAAATCGAGAATTAGAGACATAGATTCTATTACTATAAGTCCACATAGCTATAAAATAACCCGAAACACTGGAAAAGGTCATTTATAAGATAGTTCCCCTTTAATTCTTTTTTTTACTTTTTTTTTTTTACTTTTTTCTTTTCATGTCAACGTTCACACGCACAATATATGCTTACCTAGGATTTGACTTGATTCAACAACAAAGCAGTCGGAGCAATGACAAGCCGAAAACTGTCGAAATTGTAGTTATTTGAAGTTTGGATACTGAGGTAGGTAAATTAAATTTCGACAGTTTTCGGCTTGTCATTGCTCCGACTGCTTTGTTGTTGAATCAAGTCAAATCCTAGGTAAGCATATATTGTGCGTGTGAACGTTCACACGAAAAAAAAAATAAAAAAAAAAAAATAAATAAAAAAAAAATAATAAAATTTTTTTTTTTCTTTTTTTTTTTAAAGTACCGAAAAAAGGTACCGTTGGGTACCGGTATCGATTCACAGGTACCGGTACCGGTACCGGTATCGGTTCAAATGTGAAAGGTACCCATCCCTACATATGATGCAAGGCTTCTATCCTCCCTACAACCGATCAGTGGGGGGCATAGTCTAGCAACGTTCAAGACAGGGGAGGGGAGAATTGGAAACACAAAATTGGGATGGGAGAAAAATAGAAAATAAGGAGAAAAAGTGGATAAAAAAAATATATATATAGTTCGATGGGCAAATAGAATGGTCGTAATACAGTCCGATGTCCAAAACACAAAACAGGCTGTCGTACAGAAAAAGGATTGTTCAATACTAAGAGTAGTCGTCCGGTCCAGGGTCAGTACACAAGGGGGTTTCTCAGCCAGTCTAGGGTCCAGTACACAATGAACACCTTCTCGCCTTCACCTCTCCTCTCACTACCTCTCACCTTGCAAAACTCTGTACACAACAATCTCTCTCTCAATACAACAACTCCTACCTCACCTCCACTCAGCTCAACTCTCTCTGTGCTAGTGTATTTGTAGTGTGTGTGTCTGGGGTGTGTGCGTGTGGGATGTGGGTGATCTAATGATGCACAGGTGTGTTCTATCAGTGCTAATCAGCTACCTAATTGCTTCTACTCCTCCCGTGGCAGTAGTACCTCCCGTCAGGCACGTGCACACATAGAGGCCAAGGGGTGCCTGAGCACCTGCCTTTTTGAGCCTCATAAAAAAAGTGCCCTTTTCGAATTTTTTATTTTTTTTTTTTACCGTTACGCATATAGACTGCCCTTCCAACTGAAAAATGTCAGGATATAATCAAAATATTAGGTAAAGAGAGAGATGCCCCATATTCCATTGCAGTTTGCACGGCCTCCTCAGCGTGCCTCTCCGCGGACCTATATATTTTATGCATAGCGTGGGCAGGGGAGGAAACTAACTTTTTGGCTTACCAGCCAACTGGCGGGTATCTGATTTTTTTTACCAGCCAAATAGATTTTTTACCAGACAAAAAAAATCGCTAATTGTGATAATTACTTCTTTGTACGTCTTCGTCTAAATTGATTTTCAATCATAGTAAATTAATCACACTGTCTCTACTCTTCAAAATATTACATCATTAAATCACATATTAACATGAAAGAGGGAACTATTCTGGACTGGGTTGGGCTGAACTGGGCAGTGAAAGATGCTGGGTTGGGCTGGTCTAGGTTATACTGAATGATGAATTGAAAATGAATTGAAAATGGGGGACCCTGATGTAAACAAGACGAAAGTCTTTCTCTGGTCTGCATCCCCTTAACAATTGCATGTATTGAGCCGTACTGTACTGTACCCATTCTGCAATCTGTTAAATAAAGTTTTCATTCATCACAGCTCAACTACTAGGAATGTGTGTCTGACTCTTAAGTGCAGGAAATATTCATCAGAAAGGGGGGACATGATGGAGGGAATGGAAAGAGCAGGTTTGACAGGAGCAGGGTTGAAGGGATTGATTGATTGAAAAGTTTCTTAACAGATTGCAGAATGGGTACAGTACAGTTCAATACATACAATTGTTAAGGGGATGCAGACCAGAGAAAGACTTTCGTCTTGTTTACATCAGGGTCCCCCATTTTTAATTCATCATAACATATTGGAGTGTGGAGGAAGTGGACAAGGCATTAAGCAAACAGGACTGAAATGGGGGACCCTGATGTAAACAAAACTAAAGTCCTTCTCTGGTCTGCATCCCCTTAACAATTGTGTGTATTGAGCTGTACTGTATTGTACCCATTCTGCAATCTGTTAATAAAGTTTTCAATCAATCAATCAATACTGGGTTGGGCAGTGAAAGAACCAAGCATTTCACTGTAATGTAATAGCTAAATAAAACAACTTGAACTTGACTTGTTACATTTGCACTCTGGTTGTATGCCAAATGTATTCTGGTTGTACTGTACTTGTGCTGTAAGATGACAATACATTGGAACCGAATCGACAACGCTAGGGGTTCAGCAGGTGTGTTCTGAATGCCAAATATGACAACATCACCGTTGTGAAGGGCATATGGGCGAGTGGTGATATGCTGGGAAACCCGGTAATAATAAAATGTCACTCGGCTGCATTTAAGCAAAGCCGCTCAGTATAGTCGTCCACTATGTTGAATGCGCGTTATGGTAGCTTGTTACATGCTAGGTAGCTAGCCGGCTAATGCTGGTTGACTGTCATTCTCATCCGACTCGAAGGAGACGCGTCGCGTGCTGTTGTTCGCCCCCATGTCAGACCGCACCGATATCCGAAAGCGACGACTCTACATGCAATTATTTTCATCCACTCATGTGTTTTTGTAAGTTTGTCTACGTTGTCAAGCCGGCTGCCGGTGGCAGGAGTTAGTAGGTCTGCGCGCAGTGGTATGTCCACTTCCCCTAGATGGGCGTCATCTTCTAGAAAACGAGTGTTCATTGGAGGAGCTTAGAGCGCATCTGTACAACGATGATGTTCATTGGTTATGGTCTGATTATTATGTGGCGCAAATGGGAGGAATCAAGGGGGGAGTCAGAGTTCGGTTTGTGTCAGTGAGCGAATCAGCAGATTGCAGAATGATTTTTTTGTTTTGTTTTGTAATTACTAGTACTCGCCAGACTGGCGAGTGCTCTTCATGAATTACTCGCCAAACGTAAAAAATACTCGCAATTGGCGAGTAAAGTGGCCTAATTTCCTCCCCTGAGCGTGGGTGATGATGATGATATAAACCGCTGTTGAATGCTGGTATTACACTCATTGAGGGACACGAAGAAGTCAAGTCCGATGGGATTTGGGAATCTCAAATACAAATCGGGATTGGAATAAAAAATGCATTTATATTAAACAATACAGAATATACAGCACTCCTTGGGGTCTGTAGGGTAAGCACTTATTCCCTCCCCTCTGAACATTTATGGAGATGTGTGGGCCTTTTAAGTCAGTGATAAAAGTGTCTTTCAAGGATAAGTGAGCTCCTGCACTGATTATTATAGTTCAATATTCAATATTTGATCACCAAAAACCCCCAAAAAGCATAAAAAGGGGTCTCCCCACCCGGAAAGGGCCCTTGAAAATCGCCCACGCGCGCTACGTGCGCTCGGTTTATATATACACACAAGTGTAGTGCCCTTTTCAGCCTTTGAGCACCTGCCCCTCTAAAGTCCTGTGCACGTCCCTGCCTGCAGGGGTGGTAGTGCAATACCCGTGGTACGCTCGGCTGAGCGCACCACTCTCTGTAGGGCCTTCTTGTCCTGTGCCGTGCTGTTTCCATACCAGGCAGTGATGTTTCCAGTCAAGATGCTCTCTACAGCTCCAGAGTAGAAGGACTGGAGTATCTTCCCAGATACTCTGAACTTCCTTAACTGTCTCAGGTGGTAGAGGCGCTGCTTCGCCTTCTTTACGACTGAGTCTATGTGTGTTGTCCATGTCAGGTCCTCTGAGATGTGGACCCCCAGGTACTTAAAGCTGCTCACCCTGTCCCCGGTGGCCCCGTTTATCCTCAGTGGTGTGTGTGTCTCCTGCTGTCCTCTCCTATAATCCACGATCAGCTCCTTGGTTTTACCAATGTTCAGGAGCAGGCTGTTGTTGTGCTTAGTTGTGCTTAGTATCACATAGTTCAATATTCAATATTTGATCACCAAACCCCCCCCAAAAACATAAAAAGGCCCCTCCCACCCAAAAAGGCCCCCCAAAAATAGCACAGGCCCAGTGCCCTTTTCAGCCTTTGAGCACCTGCCCCTCTAAAGTCCTGTGCACGTCCCTGCGCCCTACGCCAACTACACTGGCTTCCCATTAAACACAGCATAGACTACAAGATCCTCCTCCATACATTCAAGGCCATCCACAACCTCGCCCCTCCATGGTCTGTCCGACCTCCTCCACATCAACATTCCCACCCAGTCCCTCAGGTCTGCCTCCTCCATCAACCTGACCGTCCCCCCAGCCCGTCTGTCCCCATGGGGTCAAGAGCCTTCAGCCTTTTAATTGTTGTACGGCGACCTTGAGTGTCTTGAAAGGCGCCTTATAAATAAAATGTATTATTATTATTATTATTATTATTATAAAGACATA
Organism: Notolepis coatsorum; assembly: GCF_963971535.1. Classification (NCBI taxonomy): domain Eukaryota; kingdom Metazoa; phylum Chordata; class Actinopteri; order Aulopiformes; family Paralepididae; genus Notolepis; species Notolepis coatsorum. The sequence goes on from NC_140167.1 coordinate 117,300,146, forward strand.
TGGTCAGGCACTCTACTACTGGCCCCTGAGCAGCTAACACTGGAGCGGTTAAAGCTGAGGTGCCTTGCTCAAGGGCACAGCTAGCAGGCACGTGCACACATAGAGCCCAATGCCCTTTTGTGCCTCATAAAAAAGTGCCCTTTTTATGCCAATTATTTTTACCATATTTTCTTTTTTACCTCCATATAGAGAGAGTGATCTGCAATCTGCTTGGGTTGGGGGTGCAATTCCTAACAGGCTCAACCATATGGATAAAAGTTCCCATATTATGTGCAAACTAAAAACAGATATTACATTACATTACACAAACTACAAACAGATATTACATTATATTACACAAACTAAAAACAGATATTACATTACATTACACAAACTACAAACATATATTACATTACATTACACAAACTAATGCACCACCTTTGGCTGATAGTTCAGTTCAGTAATTTTTTATTTCGGGCTTTCGACACACATGGCCGTAGCCAGCTATGAGGTCACCGAGGTCCGGACCTCGGTAACTATTTGTGCGTGGGCCGTTTGGTCAACGACCGGCCCATTTGGTACTGACTGACACTGGGCCGGCCCAATAATCACATCTCTTACTAAGCCCCTCCCCCACTAGGCTGGGAACAGTGGCCCGGCCCATTATGCTGCGGCCCAATCACATCTCTTAATAAGCCCCCCCCCCCTCTCTCACCTGTTTCTCGTGTGAGAAGAACAGATGCGGAAACAGGAAAAAATGGAGAAACAGAACAAACGTAAAGGAGGTGCAGAGAAATTGCCGGCAGAACAAATCAGAAAACTAGAGGTGGATGCTGAAAAATATAATAAAATCACAGACATGTTTGCTGCTTCAACGTCGTCATCCACAATAATACTAGTGCAGCAACTAGTTCAACACAGCCTCAGGTAGCCAGCCAGGCAGAAGGGCCGAGGAGGGACGGTGAGCTGGAGGAGGAACCTGAGGTAGTTTGTGTGTGCCATCTCTGCCATGGTGATGTCGATAATAATATGAATGATAACATTATTTGGTCAGCATCGCGTTGGCTAAAATAAGCCCACTTTACTGTGAGTGACCGTCACATTTAAGCTGATCAGCACTACTAATGAGACGCTGCCCCCTAGTGGCCGGCTGTAACAAACAAGCACACCATTGATTTAATTGCCATATAATCACACATACAAAGATCTAACTATTACTCCTCTCTGAGCATGAATATAAAACAAACAGGTGATCTATTAACTGTGTAAACCAGGGGCGGATTTAGGATTGTAGGAGATCCGGGGCTTAGCCCAGAGAGGTGCCCGCGATAGCGGGCACAGATTTTTTTTACTTCGACACCACAATTTTTAACTTATACCACCACCTTGAAAGTGTTAATATGCGTCTTTGTTTACGGTTTGATTATCACTGATACAAAGTAAAATAGTGCAGTGCAATAAAATAGTTAGTAAAATAGAATAAAATAATGCAATAGTGCATTGCAATAAAATAGTTATCATCGTATTTTTTCGGGAGGCCGGTAAGGAGTGCATTACAGTAGTCGAGTTGGCTTGAGATAAAGGCATGGATCTGGTTTTCAGCGTCCTTTTGATTTATAAATGGCCGTACTTTAGCTATGTTTCTAAGGTGGAAGAATTACGTTTTTGTCAACTTGTTGATTGTGATGTCTGAGTCTACCAAGACCAAGACTTAACTCACTCAAATACAGTTAGCAGCTGGATAGACCACAGATGGAAATTAGCTTCTGCTAAATCTGGTGCAAACATATTTTCATGTAACAATGATGAATTGTCAAATTTTTCTTTTTTTTTCTCTTTTTTGATTCGGGGCTTTTCAGAAAACATTCGTGGCTTGAGCCCAAGTAGCCACCCCCTAGCCCCGCCCCTGGTGTAAACCTTATGCAATATTCATCATTGATATTTGGATACTTGAAATCTGTATGAACTGAGTAGTTAGTACCAAATTAATGAATGGATGAATGAAGTTAGTATAAAATGGAACAGCTCCATGCATTTATTGAATAAACAACTATTTGCTCATTACCAGTATGGTATTGTTTAAATTGTACAGCTTTTTGCACATCTTTGTCAGGGAATTCCAACAATTCTGGACCTGAATGTACCAGTTCATTGTAATCATCTCTCTCTCTCCTTATGTCTAGTCAAGCCAGAAATGGACCTCC
>NC_140167.1:117307328-117312328 GCF_963971535.1 Notolepis coatsorum
GGATGAGTACAGTAACTCAGCTCCTGGGGATAATAGTCCTTTACTTTTAAGCTCTTATACTTTATCAGCTACATATTTGTATGTACATAATATCAACAAAAAAAACGTTACTGTAGTAGGGTCAATTGTATTCCCTGAGCCAGGATTGCCTAATGTTAAATATAAGGTATTTGGAACCAGGGGGTGTGGCCACTTCTGCGGTCTATAGTTCACTGACCTAAGACATGGATGCAGCTAAAAGTATTGTCATGTCAAGTTTTTTGTCAAAAATCACTTCTTAAAGGGAAACATCACCCAAATGAAGAATTCCAATATGTTATTTCCAGTAAGTCTGGGGCTGCTCCCTCCCTGGGAACTCCCCTCAGTGTGATCTTTACCATCGTTTCCCAATTCATTGTCTATGGAGCTGCTTCAGACGTTCTACCTGATGACATCACAAATCAGAGTTTTAGCACTCTAGTTTTCAGATTTGGGAGAGAGTCATTAGTGTTCTCTAATAATACATTTGTGGACCACCTTTATACCATATGAATAACGTGTATGAATTCTTAATGTGGTTAAGCTCTTGTGCTTATCTCCACTGAGATGGAATTGGAGATGCAGGTATGTGGAATCCTGACCTGATATGCACATGCACTTGACCTCTCATACCCCTCTCATAAAGGCAAATAGCATATCCAGCGTGCAGTGTCCTTACTGAATAGAATAGAATAGAATTGTATCTGCAATCATTGGAATCTATCTTTTCTAATCGTCTCAATGACCAATGGCCCAGTACACATTCATGCATTTCATCACAGAGTCAGCTACTACAATGCAGCACCTTGGTGAGTAGTTACTGTAAGCGTTCAGTGCCTTTACATTTAAAGGCTTCATTTAGATCTTCTTTTCCTTCCTCACGGCTAGTGATTGAGTGCAAAACACTGCTAGTAACTAGTAAGAACCAATGTAATTCTGGCTCCTGGCCAACCTGTCTAACTCCAGGGCCAACCTGCCTGCCCATGTGATGTGATACCCCATGTTAGGAGGACACAGATAGCCCTTTATCTACGGGCTATATGTCAATGCACCCCACTGAGGCCTCTGTTTCACTCAAGGAGATTAAAGCCAGAGGGGGCAGTTCCTATCTACACAGTGCAGCTAATGCCGTCTCACAACTACCACGCCATTAGAGGCAAATTCAGTGTTCTACCCAGAAGACAGAAGACAGCGCTACTTCTTCCTCATTTGAGATGCAATGGTGGTTGGAACACTGAACTTGGTACGCATTGGGCCCTGCGACCACGTAGGAAAGAGTGGTGGGCATTAGGCTTGGGCGGTATGACGGTATTAAGGTATACCAGGGTATTTAGAAATACCTACGGTATTGATTTTCAATACCGTCCGTCACCGTCAAAATCACAGATGCGCTTCAGTTTCTATAACAGTGAAACGGAGTTTTGAGTGTAGTGCACACACTGAGTGTAGTGCACACACGCGCCAGCAGAGGGCGAGACCGCTCTAGTGGAGCGAGTGGGTCACAGCGGTGTTCACGTTTTACGGTAATGTTGCGACAGTGCTGTGAAAATACCGTAAAGCGTTGTGACAAGAGCAGTGTTGTTGTGGGGCAATCCGTCTCTTATTATAATTATGTGAACTAAAGAGTACAAGGTTTACACAACAGCCCCCACCCGCCTTTTTATTGTATTTGTACCGTCCTGTACTATCCGCTGTCAGCTGTTTATCTCTCTCTGTGAGCTACTGAGCTTGAATAACTAGCGTTAGCTCACGTTAAGTAGCGTTAGCTCTGCGGCTAATCTTAGATTACCCTGAACTAAATCAATGACTAGGTTATAAAGCATTCGAGTAGTTTTCACTGCACATAGAAGTAGCCAAACAACGGGAGCATTTCGGGAGCATATGACCAAAACCCAGGCAATTTCTAGCCCTTAAGGAATCAAATAGTCTGCCATGGCTATAGGCTAGATGCTAACGCTAAAACGGTGCAGGCTTCTACCGGTGCGGGACGGGACTACCATTCTGAGAGCTGACGATGATTTGTTTACTTGGTAACACGTAAACCCCCCCCCCCCCGCTGATGAAAATGAAAGTCATATGTCAAATACCGTGCACCGGGGTATTATAACATAAAGGTTTGCCGGTTTGAAAATAAGGATACCGCCCAAGCCTAGTGGGCATCAGTATCCTCATTAGGCCTACAGAATAAAACAGAGCCTCTGCATGGTGGTTCTGACACCCCCAGCAGACACAACGCGTTGAATTCACCAGAACGAATGGAACTGTAATGTTGGTTTACATTTTGAATTGATTGAATTGAAAGTAATTTAACCCCCAACCCCGGTGGAGACGCATTAAAAGACAGGGAGGGAGGGAGGGATGGAGGGAGGGATTGAGGCAAGATGGGGTACTGAGAGAAAAAAGGATAAGCTGGGATCAAGCAGATTGATGGAGACAGGGGTGTGGAGAGAGAGAGAAGCAGGGGGAGATGAGGGAGGCGGCAGGTGTCCACTCCCACCTGCTCTTCAGCTCCTCTTATCAGACCAGTAGCAGTGAGCAGCCCCCAGCCAGCATCCCCATCACCACCCCCAGAAGCCCTATAACCTCCACCCCACCCCTCAGTCCAATTCTCAACTGGTCCCCTAACCAACCCCCCGAAGTCATAACCCCCCCACCACCCCAAATATTCAACCTGTATTCAGCTCCAGCTCTAGCATAACACTTCCCCACAGTCCTCAGCCGTCAGCTCCACCCTACAGCTCCCCTCAGCCCTCAGCTCCACCCTACAGCTCCCCTCAGCCCTCAGCTCCACCCTACAGCTCCCCTCAGCCCTCAGCTCCACCCTACAGCTCCCCTCAGCCGTCAGCTCCACCCTACAGCTCCCCTCAGCCCTCAGCTCCACCCTACAGCTCCCCTCAGCCCTCAGCTCCACCCTACAGCTCCCCTCAGCCGTCAGCTCCACCCTACAGCTCCCCTCAGCCCTCAGCTCCACCCTACAGCTCCCCTCAGCCCTCAGCTCCACCCTACAGCTCCCCTCAGCCGTCAGCTCCACCCTACAGCTCCCCTCAGCCCTCAGCTCCACCCTACAGCTCCCCTCAGCCCTCAGCTCCACCCTACAGCTCCCCTCAGCCGTCAGCTCCACCCTACAGCTCCCCTCAGCCGTCAGCTCCACCCTACAGCTCCCCTCAGCCCTCAGCTCCACCCTACAGCTCCCCTCAGCCCTCAGCTCCACCCTACAGCTCCCATCAGCCCTCAGCTCCACCCTACAGCTCTACCCTACAGAACCACTTGACTGTATTTATTGAATGTTATTGTTTCAAGCATTAATTTAAATTACAATCATTTCACTGGTCAAGTGGTCACCTTTTCTCTTTTTCTCTTTTAAGTGTCCACATGAATGGTTTGTGTATTTGTAAAAGTAGTGGGCTATGGTCTGCTCCAAATCATTCACTTCTTACTTGAATAGGATCATAATCACTCGTAGGGCAGTAGCACCCGACAGCCTCTCTTTTGAGCTTTGGGACCATATTAACAACACAAATTCAATCAGCGAAACCAATGAGATTTTGGCAGCAGAAAAAAAAGGGCCTCCGGAATATAGTCAATGCCAGCATTCTTTCAATTATAATAAGCTGAGAGATTCCATGAAGGCTCTTGTGTCAGAAAGGGAAAAACCAATAGCCTGGTGAATGTGATGGAGGTTATATTTACATGAGAGATGATTGAGAGTGAGCGCCATGGGCGTATTTCTTTGTCTATTTCTTTTTTTCCCTTTTCTTTTTAAGAAATCCATTTCAGGAAAATGTCACTTTCCGAGAATTCTTCTTTTTTATTAAACCAGGTAAGGTGTTCTGGCAAGGCCCACAGTGGATCCCATTGAAGACTAGTGGACTCCACCTCCTTGGTCGCCGTGGCTACAGACTCAAGGATCCCCCTGCTGACCCTGTCTCTGTGTCTGTGTGTCCATGTAGGTCCATCTTTCGTGGGAGCCCTGAAGAAGGACTGGGCCTCTCCCAATAGTATCGCCCTCTCCTGGCAGGAGCCAGAACAGCCAGTGTTGCCTGTCCTAGACTACGAGATCAAATACTATGAGAAGGTACGGGGTACTGTTTATGAAATGTTAGCGACATATCACCTGTAAATATTGACACTCCCCCCGGACTGCAGGCCCATTGTCACAGTCTTATTAAAGATCAGACCCACCAGGCTATCTCAGAGTTATTTTGTGATTATCATGACCCAAAATGCTTAATTTTGCTGTGATATTTTCGAAAGAAATGGCAACCCAATTAGCTTCAATTCATTCCTCCTTGCGACGCGTCTCCCGTGGAAAAGTGTTGAATGGAGATTGACGGCCGTCACCACAATGTTTCAGGGTAGACTGGCCTGTGAACCGGAAATAGAAAATTGTATGCAGAAGTAAAACCTGTGAACGTTATCAGGCTCAGCTATTTCAAGCTAATAAGCTTGAGCCTTTGTTAAAAGAGAATACTCATTTTAAGAATGTAATTATCTATATTCCTGAAATTAAGTCATGAATTACAAGTATCCATTTGTATTGGACATTATATATGGAGGCATAGTAATACTTTGTAATAAAACCATAGAAGTCACTGATTAATATCTCCCATGTAATTATTCTAGATGACTTAATTAGCCTTTCTTTATTTTGATGTATGCATCCCCCATGTCCCCCCCTCTTTCCCTCCTTCTCCCCCTCACCCCCTCTCTCCATCCCTCCCTCCCTCCCTCTCCCTCCATCCATCCCTCCCTACCTTCCTCCCCCCTCCATCCATCCATCCCTCCCTACCTCCCTCCTCCTCTCTCCTTTCCACCCCCCCTCCCTCCCCCCCTCCCTCCCTCCCTCCCTCCCTCTCAGGAGCATGAGCAGTTGAGCTACTCCTCCACTCGGACCAAAGCCCCCAGTGTGATCATCTCTGGGTTAAAACCAGCTACCTGGTATGTGTTCAGCCTGCGGACCCGCTCAGCGGCCGGACACAGCT